>NW_022060089.1:208806-480631 GCF_007399415.2 Gopherus evgoodei
TAGGTAAGTTGGCAGGTTTCACTATCTTTAAAATGCGAAGAGAAGGGGAGAAAGCCGGAAAGTTGTTTCCATTGCAAATGTTCTGTGCTGCAGCAGAGGACTCACTGGGCTATTGGGATGACTCAGTGACAGGGGCTGGGGGACAGGCAGCACTAGGTAGCTTGGGAACCCTCCCTGCATTTGTCAGGGTCATGGTCAGTTATTCAAGCTAAGCAGAAATCTGAGATTCAAAGCAAGGTCGGAGGTGAAAACCCTGATGCCCCAAGACAGGATGTTCAAGGGCTCCCATTTCTAGAGATGCCGTATGCTCTGGGCTCGATCCTGCCAGAGGCTGAGTGATACAAGACCCACGGAATATCAGTGACTAGTTCCCAAATTGCCTCAGGTTTGTTTGCTTCTGGAAATTTAATCAGCAAATACATTTTAAAAGGTTTGTTCTCTGGATGTGTGAAGGCAGGAATCATAGCTGTGTTGCTCTGTGGTAACAGGTCTGGTATATTTCTGTTTCCTGACTGGCTAAGGGTTCCAGAATTTTATTCCCTGTAGAGACCCCTTAGAGTTAACGGCTACCTGCATCTCTGTCCCCTCTCTGGTCTCCGAGTTCCAGATGTCAGGTCTTGTACCTGCCTCTCCTGGGGTGGAATCTCATGATAAGCCCATCCCCCACCCGGGCTACGGCACACTATGTGTCAACTGTTGGTAGAGCAGAACCAAGCGGTTTGATGCCCTTGGTCCTTCTCTCGGGAGTCTGTGAGCAGTGATGAGTCAAAGGATCAGTCAGACTGCTGGAAACAAAATACATTTAATCTTAACAACACAGGGAAAAAAGAGACTAACATGGGAGAATAAGAGAGTTTCAGTTAACAGTCTATGCACATCTCTGACCCCGAGGCCTCCAACTCTGACGAGACCAGGCAGGCCAAAGGCCAATCAGTTCTCCAGAGGTGTCTGTGCTCGTCAGTCTGAAGAGCTTTCAACAACAAGTTGCCGCATTTCAGAACAGCATCCCAGCACTGGCAAAACAAGTTGCGTAACGTGGCTGTAGCCCAAAAAGGTTCTTCCCAGCATGTATCTCTGGTATTCGCTCTCAAAATCCCATGCACTGCAAAAGAGGCAGTGGCATAATTTGAACTCTCAGGAGTGGACAAAATAGATAGATAGCTAGATACTGAAATCTGTTTATAAATAGCTTCAGTGCGGACAGATAAAGCAATGACAGCATTCACCATGCTTCACTGTGTTACACACTCAGATAAAATGGGCCACTCTCAGAAGTGGAGGGCCAGAAAGGTGGTCTGCGTGAATGTCACAATTGTAAAATCGCACAGCGCTCAAGCAGAGTGTGGAATTCAAAACCACAAGATATCAATGGGGACCAGAGTTTAGCAGGATTCAAAAGGGGAGTGTATGTATATGGGTTACCAGAATATTTAACTACAGTAGTGAAGATTTTTTTAAAAAGTATTGGAAGGGCCCAAAACCTGCCTGATTTACAGCATAAGATATCTCTGACTATTCGGTCTCAGGGGAGGGGAATTTTCCCTGGGAGCAGGTTATCACATAGATGTCTATGCCTTCTTCTACCTTCCCCTGCAGCACCTGGTACTGGTCACTGCATAGTGGGCTAGATGGACTGCAGGTCTGATTCAGCCTGGGATTGCCGATCCTCCTCTCAGCGTTGTAAAGCGAAGACCCTATTCTTGCTGATCTGCCATGAGCTCCTGGGAGTCTCTAGACTTTCACTGAAAGCAGAAAGGGGTCTTGTTAAATATTATCTAGTCTCTGTTCTTTTTTCTTTTCAGGAATGAAAGCTCAACATTTCTTGGACCTGCCCAGTTCATTATGTCAGCTGTCAATGACACCAAATTCAATTCTGCAGTGTTCCTTCTCACCGGGATATCTGGCCAGGAAGACATCCATCTCTGGATCGCTGTCCCCTTCTGCTTAATTTATGTTATTTCAATAGTAGGAAATTCAGGCATTCTGTTCATTATAAAAACAGATCCAAGCCTCCATGAGCCCATGTACATTTTCCTTTCCATGTTGGCCATCACAGACCTTGGCATATCGATATCCTCCATGCCG
This sequence comes from Gopherus evgoodei, assembly GCF_007399415.2. Classification (NCBI taxonomy): domain Eukaryota; kingdom Metazoa; phylum Chordata; order Testudines; family Testudinidae; genus Gopherus; species Gopherus evgoodei. The sequence goes on from NW_022060089.1 coordinate 210,892, forward strand.
ACGATACTGGGCATATACTTGTTTAACTCTCGGAAGATCAGCTTCAGTGCCTGTTTTGCCCAGATATTCTTCATCCACTCGCTTTCAAAAACTGAGTCCTCCGTCCTCTTGCTGATGGCCTTTGACCGCTTCATCGCAATCTGTAACCCGCGAGATATTCTTCCATCTTAAGCCTGCCAAGAATAGGCAAAATGGGACTGGTATTTGCACTAAGCAATTTGGTTCTAGTATTCCTCCCATTTCTACTGAAAAGGTTCCGATACTGTCGAGTCAATGTCCTCTCTCATTCCTTCTGCCTGCACCAGGAGGTCATGAAGTTGGCTTGTTCAGATATCACAGTGAATAGCATCTACGGCTTGTATATTACACTCTTAACAATGGGGTTGGACTCACTGCTCATCTTCCTCTCTTACATGATGATCCTCAAAACAGTGCTGAGCATCACATCCAAAGCAGGGCGCCTCAGGGCCCTGAACACCTGCGTCTCCCACCTCTGTGCCATCCTGCTGTTCTATTCAGCAGAGATCGGCCTTGCTCTGATACACAGATTTGGAAACGGCTCATCCCTTGCTTCAAACTGTCCTGGGCTACATCTCCCTGCTGCTCCCACCCCTGATTAATCCAATCATGTACAGTATGAAAAGCAGGCACCTGCGTGCAGGGATAATCAGGGCATTAGTCAAGTGCAGGATCAGTTCATGAACCACCTGCAGCGCTGCTGTCATGGGAGATGTCATAAACAGATAGCTAAGGGTTAACGTTCTTTTACCTGTAAAGGGGTAACAACAATAACCTGAAACACCTGACCAGAGGACCAATCAGGAAACAAGACTTTTTCAAATCTGGGTGGAGGGAAGTTTTGGGTGTGAGTGCTGTTTCTTGGTCTGTTTTTTTCTCGGCTCTGAGAGTGATCACAGGAATCTCCAGGCTTTCTAATCTTCTGTTTCCAAGTTGTAAGTACAAGGATAGTAAGACAATAGGTTTATATGTCTTTTTTATTTACATGTGTGTAGCTGCTGGAGTGTATTCTTTTGGATAAGGTTGTTTATCATTTTTTTCTTTAAGCAATTGACCCTGTATATTGTCATCTGGATACAGACTATTTTTAATGTCTTTTTTCTTTCTTTTTATATAAAGCTTTCTTTTTAAGACCTGTTGGAGTTTTTCTTTAGTGGGGACTCCAGGGAATTGAGTCTGCAGCTCACCAGGGAATTGGTGGGGGAAGAAGTCAGGGGGAAATCTCTTTGTGTTAGATTTACTAAGCCTGACTTTGCATACCCTCTAGGTGAGGGGGGGAGATTAGATCTCTCGGTACTTGTGTTTCCAGGACTGTAAACAGGGAATCTCATAGGGTCGTCCAGGGAGGGAGCCTGGGAGGAAGTAACCAGGAAACAAGGGGAGGAGGTTATTTCCCTTTGTTGTAAGACTCAAGGCATCTGAGTCTGGGGTCCCCCAGGGAAGGTTTTGGGGAGACCACAGTGAGCTAGGCACTGTATAATTCCTAGCTGGTGGCAGCGATACCAGGTCTAAGCTGGTACCTAAGCTTGGAGGTTTTCATGCTAACACCCATATTTTGGAGGCTAAGGTCCAGATCTGGGAAGAAATGTTATGACAGGAGACGAGAAACATGGATCACCTATTCCATCCTGGAGCCTCCCATCCAGCTCTGGGTGCTGTGTGATCCATGGGGACTGCTCCAGCTGTGGTCAGGGGCTATTCATGGGGCACAGTCACACATCCTTCCCCTGCGTCCTCAGGAAAGGGCTTGTGAGTGAGTCATGTCAGAGACATGATTAACACAGGAACCCCAGGAGAAGCCATTCAGGCAGCCCAACCACTCCACGCCCATTGATGGCTCTGCATTCAGCAAACCTACAGAGTGCCCCCCATCTAGCCGTAATTCCCCAGATGTGGAGCACAGCTGTGTCTGTGAGTGAGGGTCGACTCTGGCCCATTTTCTGGCCATCATTCCGCTCATTTGGTGCTGCCCCAGCAATGCAAAGGGGTGGAAACAGGCCTCAGCTCCCTGACAGAGGCACTGCCAGCTCCTATCCCAGCCCAGCCCATTCAGTGCAGGATGGCTGCCCTTTCTAAAGGGAAAAGTGGGACACAGGCAGGAGCCCCATCCCCTCTGCGACCCCGCCCTTCCCCCTCTTCCCCCAAAACCCATCCACTAGAGAGGCCAGAAGCCAGAGCTAAGCCAAGGTAAGTGCTGCTCAGGGAGAAAGGGTCACTCTGGGGAACCTGGACCCTCCAGCTGCCCTGGGCGGGTTATGGGGACTTGAGGGAAAGAGGAGCAGGAGCAGGGCCTCGTAGTGAGGAGCTAGGACCTTCTCATCCCCTCCCCACTGAGAAGAGACTCGCGCCACCCATAAGCTTCAGGTATTCACAGAATGGCACCGCAGGGAATTCAGACTTGGCCAGAGTAATCTGTGCTCCAGGAAGCCGTTACTAATGGGCAGAGGTCAGCCCAGCACCCAGGCTGCTCTAAACTCCACTGGGGAAGACAGAGAAAAGGCCAGAGAATCAAACCACTTTAACTGGACTTTGCCATCTCCACTCTCTGCATCGCACGGCGGAGCTCTGCTGGCACAGCACAGAATCCAGCCGGGCCTGTCAAAACTGAAAGGTGAGATTGCCGAGCAGTGTCTTGATTCCAGAAGTTGGGGCTTTAAGAAAGATGGGCAATAGTGCAAGTCTCCTGATGAAATCCAAGGAGCTGGCACTGCTGGCCGTATCTCAAGCGGAGCACCCACAAACGCAGGCACTGAGGGTTAGTTAGTGGCCACACAGTCCATCAGTTGCAGAGACGCTGTTACCCTCTGCACTTGGCTGCAAAGATCCCTGTTGTAAGGAACAGGGTTACACCATAGACAGCCGGACATAACAGTGACAGGCTCGCAGAGCCGCTGGGTTCCTGGGCACAGTTCAGAGGGTCTCCTCCCCTAGTCAGGCATGAGACACACACACACTGGGTAAGCAAGGCCATGCACATTCTTAATAGACATGGGAATGACCCAAGCCAAGCTCACATGCCTGCTGCTAGCTCTCTATTGAATCCACACAAATCCTTCCCCAATCTAAGTGCCCCCAAAGTTGGTGACATTGGAAATTTGGATGCAGGGTTTGAGATCAGGAGAGGATCAGGATCAGACTGAGGGGCAGCCCATCTAGGCTCTGTTCTGCCAGGCAACTCTCTACAGATACTTCGCTGTCTGAAAGCACGTCCTGATTCCCCCTCTTATTGCTGAGCTGCAGGAGGGGCCCAGAACCCCCTCATCAAAGGGGGCTGTGCTAATGACAGGCCGCATCACCAAGGGATGTTGGGAAGGGTTCAGTTTCTCCACCCAGAGCCCCAAATCGTCCTTATGAGGCACACAGAGCTGAAATCTCTCTAAAGCTCTTAGCTCTGGGTATAATTACTGTAGCATCTGAGTCTTCACAATCACAGACATGTTTATCAGTACAACACCCAATGATGCTGTGCTTTTAACTCCACTGAGCAGATCCCAAGGCCAGAAGCACCACTGTGATCACCTAGTCTGACTCCCTGTATAGCGCAGACCAGAGACCTGCCCCACAATAACTCCTAGAACAGAGTTAGAACAACCTCCTGCCTTGATTTAACAGTTCTCAGTGATGGAGAATCTACCACGGCCCTTGGTAAATTGTTCCACTGGTTAATTACCCTCATTGTTAAAAAATTACACCTTAGTTCCAGCCTGAATGTGTCTAGCTTTGGCTTCCAGTCTTTGGATCCTCTTGTAAGTTTCTCTGCTAGCTTGATTGTTAAACATTTGTCCTCATGCTGGTATTTACAGACTGTGATCAAGTCACACCATAACCTTCTCTTTGTTATGCTAAATACATCGAGCTCCTTGAGTCCATCACTATAAGGCAGGTTTTCTAATCCTTTAATCATTCCCATAGCTATTCTCTGACCCCCCTCCAATTTAACAACTTCCTTCTTGAACAGTAGACACCAGAACTGGATCCCTGCAGTGGTCACACCAGGGCCAAACAGAGAGGTAAAATAACCTCTCTGCGCCTACTCGAGATTCCCCTGGTTGTACATTCCAGATTGCACTCACTTTTTGAGCCCTAGAACTGAACTGGGAGCTCACGTTCAGCTATTATAACCCCCAAGTCGTTTTCAGAGTCACTGTTCCCCGGATTGGGTATCCCATCTGGTATAGATTGCCTGTGTTCCTTGTTTCTAGATTTATACCTGTATATTGAGTGGTATTAAAACACTTATTTTTGTGGCACAGAAGGACTAAGTGAGTTGCCTAAGGTCATAGGAGAAGTCTGTGGAAGAGCCTGGAATTAAGTCCGATCCTCTGTGTCCCAGGGTAGCACTTTAACCATTGAACCATCACTCCTCATGGGGGCTAGTGGCTGGAGAGGGGGCAGCTGGCAGCTCAGCAGGCTGAGATTAGCAAAAACGGAGGAAATTAAAGTCCTGAGACAATACAAAACAGGAATACAAGAAGAATTCCTTTGCCTGATAATAATGCAGAGTCATGCTTTCTCCTGAATCGAATTCTTTTTTGGACCCAATTAACTTTTGGCCTTTACAACATCCCTTGGCAATGAGTTCTTCAGGCTGCATGCACGTTGTGTGAAGAAATACATCCTTTATTTGTTTTAAACATGCTGCCTATTAATTTCATTTGATGACCCCACTTCTTATGTTATCATAGAATATCAGGGTTGGAAGGAACCTCAGGATGTATCTAGTCCCACCCCCTGCTCAAAGCTTATGAAGAGGAGTAAATAATACTTTATTTACTTTCTCCACATCAGTCATATCCCCTACTTTGTCTCTTTTCCAAGATGAAAAGTCCAAGTCTGATGAATCTGTTAATCTCTCCTTATATAGTAGTTGTTCCATACCTCTAATCATTTTTGTTGTCCTTCTCTGTAGTCTTACCGTTCAAATGTATCTTTTTTGAGATGGGGCAACAAGAAGTGCATGCGATATTCAAGATGGGGGCGTGCCATGGCTTTGTACTGAGGCAATTTGATATTTCTGTTTATTATCTATCCCTTTCCAAATGGTACCTAACATTCTGTTCAGTCTTCTTTGTCTGCTGCTTCACCATGAATGGATGTTTTCAGAGTACTATCCCCAGTGACTCCAACATTTTTGAGTGGTACTCAACTTTTTGAGTGGTAACAGCTAATTTTGACCCAATCATTTTGTATGTATCATTGGCATTATGTTTTCCATTGTGCATTATTTTGCATTTATCAACACTGAATTTCGTTTGCCCTTTTGTGCCCAGTCCCCCAGTTTTTGAGATCCCTTTGTAACTTTTTAATCTTCTTTGGACTCCAGTGTATTGAGTAAATTTGCTCATCTGCAAATTTTGCCTCCTTTTTTCACATAATTTATGAGTATGTTGACTACGACTGGTCCCCGCACAGATCTCTCTGGCACACCACTATTTGCAACTCTCCATTCCAAAAACTTCACCTTTCTTTCTTATCTTTTAACCAGTTACCAACCCATGAGACCACGTTCCCTCTTATCCCAGGACAGCTTTCTTTGCTTAATAGCTTTTAGTGAGGGGCCTTGTCAAAGGTTTTCTGAAATTCTAAATACAGTATGTCCGCCGGATCCCCCTTCTCCACTTCCTTGTTGATGCCTCAAAGAATTCTAGTAGATTGGTGAGGCAGGATTTCCCTTTACAAAAGGCATGTTGATTCTTCCCCAACAAATTGTATTAATGTGTGTGTGTGATAATTCTGTTCTGTACTATAGTTTCAACCAATTTGCCTGATACTTAAATCAGGCTTACTGGCCTGTAATTGCCAGGATCACCTCTGGAGCACTTTTTAAATATTGGCATCACAATAGCTATCCTGGAACATAAGCTGATTTAAATGATAGGTTACAAACTAATTAGTAATTCTGCAATTTCACATTTGAGTTCCATCAGAACCCTTGGGTGAATCCCATCTGGTCCTGACGGCTTATTGTTTAGTTTATCAATTTGTTCCAATTTGCTCCTATGTGATCGGAATTTTATACAGTTTGCCAAAGAAGGTCTCACCAGTGCCTCGTATAAGTATATTAATATTTCCCTATCTTGCTCGACACATTCTAAGATCTCATTTGCTTTGTTCACAGATGCATCACATTATTGGCTCACAGTCATCCTGGGACTGACTAATACATCAAGCACTTTCTCCTCTGTCGTTTCCAAGTTTCCCTCGGCTATATAAACAGGGATGCAGTGAGTAGAAGTAGGGAAGATAGAGAGCTGACTTGTTGACAGTGAACAAACACGTTCATAGGGACAAAATACAGCCAGGTATTTCTCTTCCTCTGTTGTTTCAAACTTACCCTTGGCTGTATAAACGGGGATATAATGAGCAGAAATAGGAAGACTGAGAGCTGATTTGATGACAATGGACAAGCACTTTCACAGGATGAAATATTAGCTACTAATGGGCTCTTTAATCTAGCAGGGAAAGGTATTACACCAACCAATGTCTGGAAACTGAAGCCAGACAAATTACGTTTGGAAATGAGGCACACATTTTTATCCGCAAGGGTGCTTAAGCAATGGGGCAAACTCCCAAGGGAGGTGGTGGATTCTCCTGATACCACCAGACCAAGACGGGCCTTCCTGGAAGATGCGCTTTAGAAGAACACAAGTTATGCGTTAGTCAAGCAAAAGTCACTGGGATCAATACTGGAGGTAACTGGGTGAAGTTCTGGAGCCTGTGCTGGTCAGACTCGGTCTGTGGTTCTTTAAAATTTTGATCACGCCCCCTGTTCTTTGTGTCTGTACGAGTTTACTCCCCCCTCCCCACCACACAAATACATATACTGATATATGGTGGAGCAAGGCTTCACTTGAAGCAGTTTCAGCTTCTTTGTTCTTCATTTGTGTTTTTTTTTTGTTGCACAAATGAGTCAACGATCCATTGGAATAAGAGCAAAAAAGAAAACTGTGACTTACCTGTCTGAAGGAATCAGCTTTGCTAGTTATTCATTGCTCTGGGTATAATGTGCACTGGAAGTCTTTTCCCTAAAGCTTCTCATGCCTCCCCGGATACATTCTCCCACCAGGGGCACTCGCCCCATGTTTGTGAATCTCTGGACTAGATGATCTAATGGCTCCTTCTGGCCTTAAATTCTATGACTCTAAGAATCATGGTCATTAGTGGATTGTTATCTTGAACAAGTTGCTGCTCTGCATGCTGATAGGCACTCAACAAGAATATACGTGTTAGGCAAAAAATTCTACCCCAAGAATCAGACAAGCACAGACAATACTGAAGGAGGATTCATTCACGGCACCGGGAAAACTGGTAAACAGCTTAAAAATATGGTGCCCCAGTGGCCAGTTATACATTTTCTTATCAATTCATTTGCATTTATTTGTACATACAGATACAGACATTAGTAGAAGTAGGGGGGAGGGATAGCTTGGTGGTTTGAGCACTGGCTGCTAAACCCAGGGTTGTGAGTTCAATCCTTGAGAGGGCCCTTAGGAATCTAGGGGAAAATCAGTACTTCATCCTGCTCTTGAAGGCAGGGGGCTGGACTTGATGACTTTCAAGGTCTTTCCTAGCTCTAGAAGATAGGATGTCTCCATTGTTTAAAGAAGAACTCTTAACAAAGATCATAATAGGTACTTACAGAGTCATCCTGATTACATCTCTGATGAAGGGATTAGCCATGAAATTGACTCTGCTGGGTCAATTTGGGGTAGTGTGGTTGCAATTCAACTGTATTGGCCTCCAGGAGCTATCCCTGAGTGCTTCATTATGACTGCCCTGGACAGCACTCTCAACTCACATGCACTAGACAGGAAAAGGCTCTTGAACTTTGAATCTCATTTCCTGTTTGGCCAGTGGCAATCTTCAGGTGAGTGCAGATCTCATCAGCAAAGGGAATATGATGGAGTCCTAGAATTGCAAAAGAGCCCCAGTATTGACCGAACGGGAGGTACAGGACCTGATCCCTGTATGGAGAGACAAATCTGTGCTATCAACTCCATTCCAAAAGATGAAATGCCCAAATATTTGAAAAAATATCCAAGCGCATGAAGGACAGAGGCTGTAACAGGGACCTGCATCAGTGCCAGGTGAAACTTAGTTGCTCAGGCAAGCTACCAAAACACCAGAGAGGCAATGGCCACTCTGAGTCAGAGCCCCAGACATGCTACTTCTATGAGAGCTGCATGCCATTCTAGGAGGTGCCCCTACAATACCCATCCATGTGCTTTGACCCCTTCAATGGAGTAACACACAATAAGGATGTGGGTTTTGGGGACAAGGAAGATAGCTCACAGAAAGCAAGCAGAGAAACCATTTCCCGAGAGTTGAGAACTGTTTCTCGCCCTAGACTGGAATCAGTACCCCAAACCCACCAAGACTGCCTCCCAGACCAGCCAGGCAGAGAAGGAACCTCTTATGAGTGTACCTTTGTAAATATTGTACATGGTTTAAAAGCAAATGTATTTAATGATTAATTTGCCCTGCATTAACGGCCAGTACAACTACTGGAAAAATCTGTTAACGTGTCTGGGGATAGGCGGAAATCCTCCAGGGATATCTCCATAAACCTTTCCTGGGTACTCCCAAAGCTTTTGCAAAAGGTTTCTGGGGAGGGCAGCCTTATTCATCCTCCATAGTAAGACACTTTACTATGCCAGACCAGTAGCATGTAGTCTGGAATCATTGTATAACACAGCGTACGGTCCCGGTGTTTGCTGGCATTTAAACAACATCTGTTCTTTATCTCTCTGTTATCCTCAGGAGAGTGATACCATTCATGCTCACTTGGTTGAACTAGAGTGATTTTATTAAGTAGACATTCAGAGGTGCCCGTTCCCGCTGGGCTGTTTGCCTGTGGCTAAACAGAAATGTTGTCCGCTGTTAGCCATGCAGTGGAGGGAGGGGTGAAGTGATCATCCCAGAGAATTGGGTGTGTGGGGAGGAGGTTAGTTGGGTTTGTACTGCATGTTAACCCAAAAAACCACAGTCCCTCCTCCTTTTAAATTGCCAACCCATTTTAAAAAGTCTATTCATTGTTCTCTAAAATGTCATTTTAACTAGCACTCTCACCTTTTTTCCCTCCACCAGCTGCAAATGTTTCAACGCTAACGCTATCTTCTCCTTCCCTGAGGCTACCAAAGATTAGAAGGCAAAAAAAATGCACTCACGATTAAATAGTCTCTGAGCTCATGCAGTCCTCCCACACAGAAAGAGTTCAGAAGAATGTGTGAAAGCACAGTATGAACAGAAGGACAGGTGGTGGGCTGAAGATGATACGTGGCATCAGCTTGGTGACAGAAAGCAAGAGGCAATGCTGAGGCGACTGGAGGAACAAACTGATATGCTCCAGTGTATGGTTGAGGTTCAGGAAAGGCAGCATGAGCACAGACCAGCACTACAGCTCTGTGTAATCAATCGCCCTCCTCCCCAGGTTCCATTGCCTCCTCGCCCAGCTGCTCAAGAATATAGTGGGGGGGCCTCCACGCCATAGGACTGCCCAAGCAACAGAAAGCTGGCATTCAATAAGTTTTAAAGTGCAGTGTGACTTTGTCCTTCCCTCCTCCCCCACCCCACCTGGTACTTGCCTCCTCTCCCACCCCTCCTGGGCTACCTTGGCAGTTATTCCACCTATTTGTGTGATGAATTAATAAATAAAGAATGCATGAATGTGAAGCAACAATGACTTTACTGCCTGTGCAAGTGGTGATCGAAGGGGGAGGGGAGAGTGGTTAGCTTACAGGGAAGTAGAGTGAACCAAGGGAGGGAAGGGGTTTCCTCAAGGAGAAACAAACAACATTCACACCATAACCTGGCCAGTCATGAAACTGGTTTTCAAAGCTTCCTCGATGTGCACCGGGCCCTCCTGTACTCTGCTAACCATCCTGGTGTGTGGCTGTGTGTATTCAGCGGCCAGGTGATTTGCCTCAACCTCCCACCCCACCATAAACATCTCCCACTTACTCTCACAGATATTGTAGAATGCATAGCAAACATTAATAATAATGGGAATATTGGTTTTGCTGAGGTCTAGCCGAGTCAGTAAACTGCACCAGCGAGCTTTTAAACTTCCAAATGCACATTCTTCCACCATCCTGCACTTGCTTAGCCTGTAGTTGAACAGCTCCTGACTCCTGTCCAGGCTGCCTGTGTACGGCTTAATGAACCATGACATTAAGGGGTAGGCTGGGTCCCAAGGATAACTATAGGCATTTCAACATCCTCAATGGCTATTTTCTGGTCTGTGAAAAAAGTCCCTTGCTGCAGCTTTTGAAACAGACCAGAGTTCCTGAAGATGTGAGTATTATGTACCTTTCCCGGCCACCTCTCGTTGATGTTGGTGAAATGTCCCTTGTGATCCGCCAGTGCTTGCAGCACCATTGAAAAGTACCCCTTTCGGTTTATGTACTTGCTGGCTTGGTGCTCAGGTGCCAAGATAGGGCTATGCGTTCCGTCTATCGCCCCACCACAGTTAGGGAATCCCATTGCAGAAAAGCCGTTCACTATGACCTGCACATTTCCCAGAGTCACTCCCTTGATATCAGCAGCTTTTTGATTGCCTTGGGTACTTGGATCACAGCAGCCTCCACAGTAGATTTGCCCACTCCATATTGATGCCCAACTCACTGGTTACTGTCTGATGTTGCAAGCTTCCACAGGGCTATCATCACTCGCTTTTAAACGGTGAGGGCTGCTCTCATCTTGGTATTCTTGGACTTCAGGGCAGGGGAAAGCAAGTCACAAAGTTCCATGAAAGTGCCCTTATGCATGCAAAAGTTTTGCAGCCACTGGGACTCTTAGCAGACATGCAACACCATGTGGTCTCAACATTCTGTGCTTGTTTCCAGAGCCCAGATTCGGAGTTCTATAGCATGAACTTGTCCCATTTACACCATGATGTCCACATTGACAGAGCCCGTACTTTGCGAGAAGACTGTGTCCATGTCCTCATCACTCATCATCATACTGCCATCGCCTCCTCACCTGGTTTTGCTTTTGCAGGTTCTGGTTCTGCATATACTGCAGGATAATCAGCGTGGTGTTTACAGTGATCATAATTGCGTCAGTGACCTGAGCGGGCTCTGTGCTTGCAGTGCTATGACGTTTGCAATAAAGAAAGGTGCAAAATGATAGTCTGCCGTTGCTCTGATGGAGGGAGGGGTGACTGGGCTTACAGGGAATTAAAATCAGAAAAGGAGGTGGATTTGTATTAAGGAAAAACACGCACAATGGCCCCCTCAAGGACTGAACTCAAAACCCTATGCTTAGCAACCCAGTGCTCAAACCACTGAACCATCCCTCCCACCAGTATTCAAAGAGGGAAGGAGGGGAAACAAATGAATACAAAAAAAAATCTGGTCTTTTGTTTTGATCCATTCCATCTCTCTTATACATCTTAAGCTGGTAGTAGACAACACAGTACGACTGCTAGCCATCATTTTCTCCTGGGTGCTCTCCAGAAGACGATGCAGTACCACTGCTAGCCATCCTCTCCTGGCTCCTCACCAGAAGACAGTGCAGTACGACTGTAGGCAGGATTAAATTTCCAGGAGATGAAACTTGAAAAGAGAATGACCTGGAGTCACTGTCATTTATGTCACCAAGGTCTGCCAGGAGCTCCTATGTCTGCCCAGACACCCCTGGCCAACCTTATCGAGGTCGGTTAAAATAGCACCCAGGATCTTCCTCCTGGTGTCTGATAATGCTTGTACTCCTCAGTCCTCCGCAGTTCCCCTTCCCACTCTCATCTCCTAGTGCTTCTGGCTCCCAGATCCTTGCACACACCTCTCTGGCTGAGGGTGAGGTCCTTTTTAAACACAGCTGCCCTGATTAGCCAGACTGTCCTAATTGATTCTAGGTGCTTCTTCATTCTTCATTGGCTCCAGATGTCATAATTAGTCTGCCTGCCTTAATTAGTTCCAGCAAGTTCCTGCTTATTCTGGAACTGCCCCTGTTACCTTACCCAGGGAAAAGGGACCTACTTAATTTGGGACTAATATACCTGCCTTCTATCACTCTTCTGTAACCATCTGGTCTGACCTGTCACAGCTGTCACTCCAGGTTTACATGTGTAAATTGATCAGAACCTGGCTCTGTTAATTTACCCTTATCAAAGCTCCTGCTGTTACACTCTTACCCCCGAGAATCCCTCCAAGAGAAGTGACGTGGTTTATCTGCCCAGCATTGGCTTGAATCCAGAGAGTTTGATCATCCTATAGGTGTCTCTTCATCCTCACAGGACCTGCATCCTATCCCCATGCAAGGGTCTGTAGGTATCTGGTAAGATACGAGCTCACACAGACAATTACTTCAGATGGGCAAGGGAAGGGTTGAAGTCACAAAAGGGTGAATAGTGCAAACACTAATTTTGCACTTGTATACAGTTGAGTGTTATCATAACAGGACAGTTAAGGGTTAATTCCTCTTTTACCTGTAAAGGATTAAGAAGTTCACAAAACCTACCTGACATCAGACCAGAAGGACCAATAAGAGAACGAGATACTTGTAAAGTTGGGACGGGGAAAACACTCCTTTGGCTGTTCTGTCTGTGCTTTTGCCAGCATCAAAGACCCCCAAAACAACCATCTAACCCTATTTAAATTTTGAGTATTTAGACAAGAATGTGGAAAATTTCTTTATTTTTCTCTTTGTCATTCTTTTGCAAACATAGAGGGAGAATCAAATTGGGTTTTTGTGTAACATTAAGGTTTTTCCCAGAGGGACATACTCTGTGTTTTGAATCTGTTGTCTGTGAGAACATCTTGCTTTCTAATCTCACAGAGGTATTCCTTTCACCCTTTCTCTTTAATTTAAAGTCTTCTTTTAAGAACCTGATTGATTTTTCCCTGCTTTAAGATCCAAGGATTTTGTATCTGGGCTCACCAGGAATTGGCCTTGCTTCCCTGTGTGTGCATTCATATATAAAAGTATGACTGGGTCCGAAAAAGAATTAGATACGTTGATGGAGGATAGGTCCATCAATAGCTATTTGCCAAGATGCTCAGGGGACACAACCCCATGCTCTGGGTGTCTCTAAACCTCTGACTGAGAGAAGCTGGGAGCAGATGACAGGGGATGGATCAGTAGATAATTGTTCTTTCCCCTTGAAGAGTCTGCACCGTTCACTGTCAGAGGACAGGACACAGGGGTAGATGGACCATTGGTCTGACCCAATATGGCCATAAAGTGTTACACTGATGGAGGGGCTGCTGCAGAAAAGCCTTTTCCAGGGATCCCTCTGTTACGGAGCTGGTGTAGCCACCCTAGCAGACCTCCAGGGGTTGCTCAGTGTGGGAGGCAGAGAGGTCATTACTGCGGCCACCTAGGGGTGTGATTCCGTAGCACAGGTGATAGAGGCTCATGGTTTGCACTAAATCTGGACTGGCAAAGAGAGTCTCCCCCCACCCACACCCACACAAAATGTCTTGACCCCAGGTGAAATGTTTCCTTTTCACCCATTTTTTTGGGGTAAGATTTCGAAGAACAATGGTCATTTTTCTGTGATTGCTCAGTTACAAGGATGCTTCCTAGTTGCAGCTGCCTGGATACCCAAGAGAAATTAGAGGCTTTTCATCTGGCTGCACTCTGCGTATGGAAAGGTCAAAACCTCCTGCCCAGTCTATGGCTGGGATATTGTGCCCATCAGCTGCTTTAACCAGCCTTCCCATCTCTGGGCAGCCTCCTCCACCCAGTACATCTCCCCCTTCAGAACATGACAAGAAATCTGTTTGGAATTTCTGGTATCCTTCCAAAATCAATACCCACTCTACCAGCATCTAGACAATCTGTCACAGCGGTCTGAGTTACAGTATCACCAAGCCTCATTCAACAAGCATGAGCCACACCTCCAAAAACCAATGCAATTGGATTAAAAATAATGGGATATAAATATACAGTAATGTGGGGTTCGTTTTCATGTGTCATTGGTTTCTCAGACTTCTGGGGTGCAATTGATTCAGGGTTTCTAGCTTTTCTGCAACTATTTTTTTTTTAAATTCTTTGGAAAAGTGAAAGCTGAGATTCCTGCACAGTGTCTAGATTCCAGAAGTTGGGGCTCTAAGAAAGAGAGGCAATAGTGTGAGAATCCTAATAAAATCCCAGTTGCTGGCACAAACACGGAGCCTTAGTGATGACAAGCCCAGATTCGAGGAACAGAGCCTACAGCAGGGCTGGTGCTGCAGTCCAGGTGGGTAGGATCACCAGGCACCCCCTGTGATTTGCCCTCCTGCAGTTTGCCATTGGATGTGACAAGGGTTAGAGCTGATGCACACTAAGCCAAGCAGCTGAGGTTCCCTGATGGCCAAGTGGCCCCCCAGGGAACGTGCAGACATGCTTCATAAAGACACTTGCCTCCCTGTCTGAACAGATACTGCCTGCTGCCTGTGCAACCTCTTCAGTGACTCCCTGTCCTTCAGGGTGAAGACCTCTGGTGTCAGCGGTTCCTCTGCTAGCAGGAATTGGGTAAGTTAGCAGGATTCACAATCTTTAAAATGTGAAGTGAAGGGGAAAGGCTACAAGTTGTTTCCATTTGCAGATATTCTGTGCAGCAGCAGGGGACTCAGCTGGGCTGTCAGGGTGACACAGCGATAGTGGCTTTAGGGCAGGCAGCAGTAGGTAGCTTGGGACCCTTTCCCCTACCTGTGCCCATGCTCCACTGTGGGTTATTAAAGCTACACAGAAATCTGAGATTCAAAGCAAGTTCAAAGTGTGAAAACCCCGATGCCCCAAGTCAGGATTTCTCAAGGGGTCCCATTTCTGGAGGTGCCATGTGCTCTAGGCCCGATCCTGTCAGGGGCTGAGCAAGAGAAGATGCCACGGAATTTCAGTGACTAGTTCCCAAGTCACCTCAGGTGTATTTGCTCATGGAAATTTAATCAGCAAATGCATTTTCAAAGGTTTTATTCTCTGGCTCGATTGTGAATATAGGAATTCAGAGCTGTGTTGCTCTGTGGTAACAGGTCTGATGCGGCATATTTCTATTTCCTGACTGGCTGAAGGCTCCAGCACTTCTACACAGTAGGTATCCTTCACAGTTATGGGGCTACCTGCATCTCTGCTCCCTCTCTGGTCTCTGAGTGAAAGACACCAGGCCTCATACCCTGCCCATTTCTGGGGTGGAATCCTGCCATTCTCCCAACCTCAGACTGAGCTCTGGGCTACAGCCCACAGTGATTCAACTGTGCTTATCCAGCAGGTCAGAGAGCATTTGACACCTGTGGGTCTTCCCTTTGGGAGCATGTGAGTAGTGATGAGACGAGTGACCAGCCAGCTGTGAACCAAAATACTGTTTAATTTGAACAGTAGGACTAAAGCATAATATGGGGAATAAAAGGGTATTTTAAACAATAGTCAATACATGTCTGTGACCCCAAGCCCTCTCACTCTGACAGGGGCACAGGCAATCAGAGAGGTTTCATATTTCCCCAGCAGTGTCTGTGTACATCAGTCTGAACAGCCTCTCAGCAACAGCTGCCCCACATCTGAACAGACTCCTAGCGCTGGCAATACATGCTGTGTAATGTGGCTGGAAATAACCTAAAGAACAGGTGTTGGAGTTACTATGTACTACAGAGTGATACACATACTAATCCCAGTGCCCATTACTACTCCAGATACAGACTTCAGACTGACAGAACAGAACTTGAGGAGAACCAGTCACCTATTAATCCAGGGACAGAGGAGCCCCTAGATTTTTGTTTGCTGACAATTGACTGACTGAGGGCTGAGACACAGGGATCTTTTCAGATTCTGAAGAAATCCCAATGACAGATGCTACATTTTACGTCCCACTCTAACCTGAGAAATCATCTCTGAAAGCAGATCACAGGAGAAATGATTGGTGGACATCTGTGTACTAAAGTACAGATGTGTAAATGTTATGAGAAAATTTTTCCATTCTAATACAAATATTACAACTCAAACTTTCAAGATATGCCTGTGTACTGAAAGCCAGCAGCAGAGTTGTTGGAATCTCTACAGGAAGGAGCAGTGGAAACTTTACTGCTTAATGGCTTTTGCTTTAGAAAGTATTTCAGAAGTGCTCCACATACTGTGTGCAATGGGTTTGTGCTATTAACCCATTGTTCAGTGAAGAGTTGGCTGATTCTTCCATCTGGTAACTGACCAGTATCTGTTTCTAATGGTTACATTCAGGTTCAAGAACACAATCCCTCTGCAATCCCTGGGCAAGAGTTTCCAAAAAGTAAAGTCATGAGAGAACAGAACTCCTGGCCTCTGTTTCAGCAGAGTAGAGCTCAGCTGCAGAAAAGGGGAGTGCAATAGGGGTTGTATGTAATTGACTCCCATCACCACTTACACAAGCATGGCTGAAGAAACTGACACACTCAAGCAGATATTAATGCAAACATAATGTTTTCACTGTTCACCCATATGTGACGCTAACCAAGCATCTGCCCAAATAAAGCAAATGTCTGTGTTAGCTTGTAACTTTCCAAATATCTACAGACCATCACCTGTGGAGAGGGTGCAGGTCCTGTGAGGATGAAGAGAAGCTTGTAGGATGATTGAACTTTCTGGATTCAGTCAACATAGGCCAGGCAAAGAACTTCAGCTTCTCTTGGAAGGATTTTTGGGGGTCAGAGTGTATCACTGGGATCATTTGGTAAGGAAAAGTTAACAGAGCCTGGTTCTTATCGAATTTACACATGTAAATCAGGAACAATGTTGTTCAAGTCAATGTTATTGAATTAAGAACTTGTGCCTAAGAATGTATCTGATGTACTGCAAGAGGCAGTGGCTGAATGTGGACTCTCAGGACTGGAGAATATAAAAAGTGTATATAATGAGACAATGAAATACGTTTATAAATAGCTTCAGTGCAGGACAGAAAAATACAATGACAGTTTTATCCATGCACTTCCTGTATGTTCACACTCTTCTCATGATAAAAATGGACCACTCTCAGAAGTGGAGGGCCAGAAAGAGTGTCTGTGGGAAAGTCACAATTATAAAATCACACAGCGCTCAAGTAAGTTGTGGATCTCCCAGCCACAAGATATCAGTTAGACCAAGAGTTTAATAGGATTCAAAGAGGGACTGGATGTTTATATAGATAACCAGAAAATCGAATTAGAATAGTGAGGATAGTTCCAAAAACTCTTCAACGGGTTGTAAAACTTCCTGATTTGCATTGAAAAAATTGTCTAATTAGTGGGTGCAGGTTATTTCAAAGCTCCCTATTGCAGGGCGTCTTCCACTTCCTCTGAAGCACCCGGAACAGGCCACTTCATACTAGGCTAGATCAGTGGTTCTCAAACGGTTGTACAGGTGACCCCTTTCCCACAGCAGCCTCTGAGTGGGACCCCCTCTTACAAATTAAAAACACTTGTTTATTTATTGAAAAGCATTATAAATGCTGGATGAATAACAGGATTAGGGGTGGAGGCTGACAACTCACTACCTGCCCATATAAAACCTCCTGACCCCCTGAGGGGTCCCGAACCCCAGTTTGAGAACCTCTGGGCTAGAGGGACTATGGGTCTGATGCACGATGGTAATGCCTATCTTCCTATGTGTTGTGTAAATCCAAGACTGTGTTTTTGCTGATCTTCCCTGAGCTCCTGGAAGTCTTTAGACTTGCACTGAGAGCAGAAAGATGTCTCATTAAATGTCTTCTAGTCTCCTTTTCTTTTTCCTTATAGGAAGGAAAGTTCAGAACTCCTCGGATCTGCCCAGTACATTATGTCAGCTGTCAATGACACCAACTACAACCCTGCAGTGTTCCTGCTCACCGGGATACCTGGGCTGGAAGATGTCCATCTCTGGATCTCTATCGTCTTCTGTTTAATGTATGTTTTTTCCATAGTAGGAAATTCAGTCATTCTGTTCATTATAAAAATAGATCCAAGCCTCCATGAGCCCATGTACATTTTCCTTTCCATGTTGGCCATCACAGACCTTGGCTTATCGATAGCCACCATGCCGACAATACTGAGTGTATACTTGTTTAACTCTAGGGAAATCAGCCTCAATGCCTGTTTTGCCCAGCTGTTCTTCATCCACTTGCTTATATGCTCTGAATCCTCTGTTCTCTTGTTGATGGCCTTTGACCGCTTCATCGCGATCCGTAACCCGCTGAGATATGCTTCCATCTTAACCCTGCCAAGAATAAGCAAGATGGGACTGGTGTGTGTGCTAAGATCGGTGTCTGTTATACTCCCAATCCCTTTTCTCCTTCAACGGTTCCAATATTGTCAGTCTAATATCCTCTCCCATTGCTACTGCATAAACCAGGAGGTCATGAAGTTGGCTTGTTCGGATATCAGAGTGAACAGCATCTATGGCTTGTTTATTACAGTTCTAATATTGGGGTTGGACTTGTTGCTCATCTTTCTCTCTTATGTGATGATCCTCAAAACAGTGCTGAGTATCGCGTCCTATGCGGAGTGTCTTAGGGCCCTGAACACCTGTGTCTCTCATCTCTGTGCCGTCCTGCTCTTCTATATGCCAATCACCGGCCTGTCTGTGATACACAGATTCGGGGAGGGCTCTTCTCCCTTGTTTCAAACTGTCCTTAGTTATATCTACCTGCTCGTCCCGCCCCTGATGAACCCAGTTGTGTACAGCATGAAAAGCAAACATCTTCATGCAAGGATAATCAGGGCATTCATCAAGTGAAGGGTCAGTTCAACGTCCAGCTGCAGGGCTGATGGAGTGATAAACAAAAAATACAGGCCACCTATTCCATCCTGGACTCTTAAATCTGAGAAGACATGAGCTAGTGATTTCCATTATGGAGAGACAGGTTCAGATGGAGTCTAAGGCCTGGAGCAATTGGAGAGCGGCTGGTGAGGGCGGACAGCACACTGGGGGAAGGAGACCAAGGCAGGCAGCAGCATTTAAAAGTGACTTTTTTTGTGAAGATCCAGGGAACTAGTAGGATATTGGTCAAAAAAGAGCCACATCAGTGGCTGCTCTGACCTCAGAATTCCTGTTGATACAGTTAATAAAAACAAGGGATGTGAATGCTGTTTCCCATTACACTTGGCCTGTCACTTGGCCTGTCACTGTGGTTAAACACTCACAGGCTATGAAAAACGGTGCAGCGCTGTTCTACTGTTACTGTCCTGGCCCTTCCTGAGAGCTCTGGGTGCTGCGAGTTCCTTGGGGGCTGCACCAGCTGTGGACAGGAGCTGTTCAAGGGGCACGGACACCCCACTGTCCCCTTATGCCCTCAGCCAGATGTTTGTGACTGAATCATGTCAGACCCATGATTAACACAGGAGCCCCGGGAGAAGGCATTCAGGCAAACCCTCTACCCCATTGTAATGGCTCTGGACACAGCACACCTCTGAGCCCACTCCCCACCAAGGCAGAGCTGCCTGTGTGAATGAGTTTCTGACACATAGGAGACCTGGCAAGAGACTGAGGCCCACGTTCCCTCATCCTCCCCTCCATTTGTGTTGCCCTAGCAATGAAATGGGAGTGGAAATAGCCCTCACATCCCCAACAAAGGCACAGCTAGTGCCTATCCCCTATTAAGAATGTGCATGGCCTTTCTCATCCGGCATGTGCATGTCTCATGTCTGAAGGAGAGGAAGAGACCCTCTGAGCGGTGCCGCAAGAACCAGTGATCCTTCGAGACAGTCACTGCTATATCCGGCTGTCTGTAGTGAAACCCTGTTTCTTACAATAGAAGGCTTTGTAGCCCAGTTCAGAGAGACGCAGTGTTTCTGCCACTGATGTACTGTGTGACTAGAAATATCGACTAACTAACCCTCAGTACCTTTGTTTGTGCCTGGAGAGGCTGGCTGTGTCACCAGCATAGCAGTGTGAAAGAAGCCAGCCCAGCTGAATGGTTAGGAGCTCAGCAGGTCCAACGGCTCCCAGACTGCACCCCGGGGTTGATGGCCGATCACAGTGGCACAACAAGCCGTGTGGAATGCATAGCTTGCTGTTCTTCATTTGATTTTCACTTCATACAGTGGCAGAGATTTTAAGTGAGGTTTATGTGAGGTGGCTTGAGCTCTGTCAAAGAGGTTTCCACTTTGTTATGATCTCTTTGCTTATTTGGGAAAAGGAAAGTAAGGACAGAAAAGCAGGAGAATGAGTGAGAGTGAAACTGTTGTGAAATTGGAGCCATGCAGATTGCAGGCAGAAGAAAAAGAAGATGAACATAAAAGACTTTTGGAGTTAAAAGAATTCCAGGTAAAAGATAGGGAAGCTCAGAAGCAAGCAGAAGGAGCTGCACACCAGAGAATTCTGGAACTCAAACAGGCAGAAATTGAGTAAAAGAAACTAGCCATGTAACTGCCAGGCAAAGAAATGGAGGAGAAGGGGAGAGAGAGAGAGAAGGCAACTGGGCCAGCAACAGCAGTTTTAGTTTGAGTATGTGGGAATGGGCTCAGGGCTAGGGGCAGGGGGTTATAGTGTAGGGTAGCTCTTACATCAGGGTTGCGGGAACCCTGTCTCCCACCGTCATGTACCTGCAGCTCCTAGAAGAAGGGGCCAGGGTGCTCCACTTGCTGCCCTCACCCACAGACTCCACCCCTGCAGCTCCTATTGGCTTCAGTTCCCATATGCTCAGGAGCTGCAGGGACACATGCAGGTGGGTAGATAGCCTGCCAGTCTTATCAACCCCCGCTCCCCACCAGTGGCGCGATGCTGCTTTCCCTGCCTTTCCACCATCAGAGGGGTTCCCACGCCATGTGTCACAACCACACCCTCCCCAGCACTAGCAGTGGTCCCAGGCCATCTCCACCAGCACCTACGATGTCCCCAGATGACCCCCCTCCCTTGGCACCCACAGCCCTCCAGCCAAGTTTTAGGTGGGGTACGTATTAAAAGTCATGTACAGGTCACAGAGCATGCGTTTTTGTTTATTGTGCAAGATCTGTCGATGACTTGTCCTAAAAATACTTGTGATTAAAATATAGCCTTATTGATGGCTCATAGACAAAGACAATGGACCATGGAAGAGCTTCGTCTTCCTGTGAGCGTTTCAGCCAGCCTGTCAGTAATGGATGCTATGACTCAGCGGAGCACCCAAGGACACGGGACCAGATCATTTGATACTGAACTCCCTTTCGGTACCTATATTTTTCCACGCTCTGGGCTGGGAACTTGTCTTGTTGCATATCTTGGCTGTCTCTGAGCCTCTGCACAGGTGGATAATAGCCCTGGCCTGCCTCACAGGGGTGGCAAGAGGATCAATACATTCCAGGTGCTCAGACTCTAAGATCAGGGCTGTGTCCGGGTTCCACAGAGCAACAATTCTGACATTGTCTGTCAAAGGCCTCTTACCACAGCCTCCTGTGACAGCTGGTTTCTGGGAAACCCTGTGACTCCAGCACCTTGGTGTCTATGGCAGATGTGGGGGTGCTTAGGAGTGACAGTGAGGGGTAGATAGTAGAATTCTGAGGGGAGTGTTGGAGTGTAACAATGATACCGAACCTTTCGGCACAGTCAGCAGACCGGAGTTTGCAGCCATTGAGGCTGAATGGGTCTAACTGCCAAACAATGGATCAACGGCCATGGTGGCCTCATCTTAGATGGTCTCATTGGGAGAAAGCCGTCTGAGGGCAAAGGTCAGCTTCACACCTTGGCCCCATAACACAGACACAGCTGAGCACTGTGGTGGCTGGGCCCAGGCTCACACAGGTTTCAACACAAGCTGCTTCCACAAGAAAGGAGCAAACAGATGGGAAGCTACTGTCAGGACACAGCGAAGCTAGGCTGGGTCTGAAGCAGGGCGTAGTCATGGATGGGCCTAGTTGGACCATGGCCCACTCATTTAGCACCCAGGCCCACCCAAATCAGGGCAAAGCCCCCCAATCCACTGGCTGGGACTACGGACCACAGCTCAGTGTCCAGCTGTGTACCTTTCCTGCCAGTCCCACATGATGATGCCCTGGGCACCCAGCCCAAATGGGATGTGCCTCGTGGGTGACAGTCTGGGCTAATAGCAGATTAGCCACTGGGTCTGGGCCAACAGGTCCGTCCCAATCCACTCCACCTGCACAGTGCTCCTGCGGAGAAGCAGGGTCCGAGCATGGGGGCTTGCCCTACTCCCTCCATCTGGTGCTCCTGCCGGGAATGGGTTGTGGTGTGGGAAGAGTGCAGGGCGGGGGGAGTGGAAGAAGCCTCCTCACCTGGACCCACTCGCTGGCAGTATTGTTGGACAGTGGTAGTGGGTCACTCCCGTGCACCTCAACCCTCCTCCCATGCAGGAGTGCTGGGCAGGGCAAGTGGGGCAATCCCCCCTGCCCAGACCCGACTAACCTGCAGGAGCACCGGGAGAAGCAAACTCCCATACACCAAACCCACTGTTTGGTAAGAGTGGGGCTGCGGAAGGGATGGGGAAGGATCCCCAGTTGTCCTGGCCCAGTCAGGGCCCAACAATTCCTAATCTCCCTCTGTGGGGAGAGACACAGATGGGATGTTGTTCCCAGCTCCAACAGTGGGACAATTAAGAACAGAAAAACACAAGAATGGCAATACTGGGTTAGACTAAAGGTCCATCTAGCCCAGTATTCTGTCTTCCTACAGTGGTGAATGACAGATGCTCCAGAGGGAATGAGCAGAACAGGTTATCATCAAGTGATCCATTCCATGTCGCCCATTCCAAGATTCTGGCAAGGAAGAGACTAGGGACACCATCCCTGTCCATTCTGATAATAACAATTAATGGATCTATCCTCCATGAAAGCACTCAGGCAGCTGAATTGAGTGAGTGACACCACCTGCTGTCATGCTGGGTGATAACAGAGATTGCACAGGCTGGCTGTGTTACCAAGAAAGCAGTGTAAGATTGGCCAGACAAGTTGCAGGGTTAAGGGGCACAGCAGTTCCCATGGCTCCCAGACTACACTCTTGGGTGACAATCTGTCACAGTGATCTGTGTTACTAAACTTCCTGCATTCATCAGTAATCTACATGGACTCCAGGGAGTTACTGATGAACCCAGGACGATGAGCACCACATACGCCTCCTCAGCCACACTGGAAAATTCATGGTGCGTAATAATAAGCAAAAACTTTCCAGAGCAAACCCCACAACTGGCAGCCAGAGGGCACAGCTGCATCAGGGGATACTTAGCCTGTCCTGGCCAATTATATCTGCCACCCATGGTTCCCAACATTCGCTTAGCTTTTTTTGACTTCTGCTGCATATTGAGTGGATGTTTACATAGAACTATCCACAGTGACTCCAAGATCCCTTTCTTGAGTGGTAACAGCTAATTTGGAAACATCATTTCACAGGTATAGTTGGAAGTACGTGTTCCAATGTGCATTACTTTGCATTTATTTACACTGAATTTCATCTGCCATTTTGCTGCCCAGTCACTGAGTTTTGTGAGATCACTTTGTAACTCTTCGCAGTCTGCTTTGGACTTAAATATATTGAATAATTTTGTCTTATCTGCAAATTTTGCCACCTCACACCTTACTCCTTTTTCTAGATCATTTATGACTTTGTTGAACAACACTGGTCCCAGTACAGACTCCCGGGGAACACCACTAATTACCTCTCTCCATTTTGAAAACTGACCTTTTATTCTTACCATTTGTTTCCTATCTTTAAACCTGTTACTGACTCAGGAGAGAACCTTCCTGCTTATCCCATGACTGCTTATTTTTTTTAAGAGCCTCTGCTGAGGGACCTTGTCAAAAGCTTTCTGAAAGTTCAAGTACACTATATCCTCTGGATCACCTTGCCAACATTCCTCTTGACCAGTTCAAAGAATTCTTATAGATTGGTGAGGCACGATTTCCCTTTGCAGAAGCTGTGTTGTCTCTTCCCCAGCAAATCAAGTTCCTGTATTTGTCTGATAATTGTCTTCTTTAATATAGTTTCAAACAATTTGTCTGATACTGAAGTTAGAATTACTTGCCTGCAATTTCTGGGATCACCTCTGGACCCTTCTTAAAAAATCAGCATCAAATTAGCTATTTGCCAGTCACCTGGTAGAGTGGCTGATTTAAACCATAGGTCACATAGCACTTTAAATAGTTCTGCAATTTGGTGTTTGAGTTCCTTCAGAACTCTTGGGTGAATCCCTTCTGGTCCTGGTGACTTATATTGTTTAATTTACCAGTTTGTTCTCAAACCTCTGTAATGGGTTGTCACCCCTGGGTTACAGTCTAGGAGCCGGTGGAATTGCTGAGCCCCCTAACACTTCAGCTGGGCTGTCCTTTCTCACACTGCTCTGCCGGTGACAAGCCAGGCTCTCCAGACCCCGTTATCAGCCCACATGACAGCAGGTGGCGCGACAGTCCCAGCTGAGCTATCTGAGTGCTTTACCAAAGCCACTCAAGGACAAATAGAACACAACAGCCAATTTCCTAGCTCCTCGGTGTTGCACAATTTCTGGGGAATAAACCCAGAATCACACTATCTTCAAATGCACGGGGATCTGTACAATGCAAATTCATGACTGTAGGTCATTTCACCCTCAGTGTGGGATAGATACGCAACAGCCTTTGTTTACAGAGTGACATTTTGGATCCCCAAGAGAAACTGGAGGTTTCTCATCTCCTTTTCCCTTGTAACATAAATGAAGGTTTCACTGACTGAGTCTGTGACTGCCCTCGGGGTATGGAATGGTGTAATCCTCCCAACCCATCCATGGCTGGGCTATTGTGCCCATCAGCTACACTAACCAGCCTTCCCATCTCTGTGCAGCCCCCTGACCCTGTGCAACAACCCCTAAACAGATCCTGTGGGCAGTGGCTGCTGTGACAGACCCCGGTAGAAAACCTCTGATGAACCTGTGCTACCACAGACCTGGAGAGTGTTCAAGAGCAGTTGTGGAGACACAAAGATTGTGGTTGGGTCTAGCTAGCAGTGGATCACTGACATCTGTGCATAGCTTTGGGACTCTCTGGATCCTGAGTTTCCTCTTTCATTCTTCTCCTATTGGAACGGTCCTCGGAATATTTCCATGTAGGAAGCCTTGTGGAATCTTCCTTCCCAGCTCTGCACCCTGGGTTTGTAATTCAGGAAAGGGGGCTGCTGGGGAGAAATCTAGTCCCATACTATTTATTTATTTATTTATTTATTTCATTTCAGCAAGATCACAGCTGTGATAGCATGATTGTTACCACTCAGCCACCCCCGAGATAGCCATGTGAGAGATTGGAACCACACAAACAGAGATGACAAGCTTATATAACAGGAAAAGATTCTGTAGCAGGACATGACAGTGCATCCCTTCTGATTTGGCCTCCCGCACTTTGTTATTGGCCGTGACGGTGTAAAAACTGGTGCACATTAATCCAAGCAGCTGAGGTTCCCTGATGGCCAAGTGCCCCCCAAGGGAATGTGCAAGCACACTTCATAAAGACAGTTCCCCTTCATCTGAACAGATACTGTCTCCTGCCTGTGCAAACTGTCTGATGACTCCTTGTTCTTTAGGGTGAAGACCTCTGGTGTCAATGGCTCCCCTTCCGACGTAATTGGGTACGTTGGCAGATTCCACTATCTTTAAAATGTGAAGTGAAGGGGAAAAGCTGTGAGCTGGTTCCATTTGCAGATGTTCTGTGCAGCCGCAGAGGGTTCAGCTGAGCAGTCGGAGTGTCTGAGTGACAGAGGCTGGAGGGCAGGCAGCACTAAGTAGCTTGGGAACTTCACCACTACATCTGACCATGGTCCTTGGGGGGTTGTTCAAGCTACACAGAAATCTCAGATTCAAAATGAGCTCAGAGAGTTAAAACCCCAAAGCCCTGAGTTTGGATTTCTCAAGAGGTTCCATTTCTAGAGATGCTGTGTGCTCTGGGCCCGATCCTGCCAGGGGCTGAGCGAGAGGATATCACACAGAATATCAGTGACTTGTTCCCCAATAGCCTCAGGTTTATTTGCTCCTCAAAATTTAATAATCAAATGCATTTTCAAAGGCTTTTTTTCTCCAGGTTAATTGTGAACGCAGGAATTCAGAGCCGATTGGTCTGCGGTGAAAGGTCCAGTGAGGCATATTTCTATTTCCTGAGTGGCTGAGGGCTCTAGAATTTCTGCCCTGTAGGTACCCTCAAAGTTCCCAGGTACCCGTCTCTGATCGAGTGCCACATATCAGGCCTCATACCTTTCCCTCTTATGGGATGGTATCCCACAATCCTCCCACCCTCAGACTGGCCCCTGGGCTACAGCACACTGCAGTTTGACTGTGCCTGCGCTGCAGGTCTGAGTGGGTTCAGCACCTGTGGTTCTTCCTTTTGGGAGGCTGTGAGTACAGGTGAGATGAGCGACCAGCCAGCCCTCTGGAACCAAAGTGGTGTGCAATTTGAATTGTAGGAATAAAGCGTAATATGGGAGAGTAAGAGGGTTTTCAAAAATCAGTCTGTACACGTCTCTTATCCCCAACCCTGCCACTCTAATGGGAACCCAGGCAGGCTGGGGCCTTCAGACTTCCCCAGTGGTGTCTGTGCTTGTCAGTCTGAAGAGTTTCTCAGCAACAGCTGCCCTACATCAATACAGACTTCCAGCCTGGCATAACAAGCTGGGTAAGGTGACTGGAGCCTGGAAAGAGGCTCTTCCCAGCTTGTAGCTCGGGTGTTGTCTCTGAACCCCCATGAAGTGCTCACTGAGTGATAACTTATCTTGAGCTGTTGTTTCTCATCCTGTTTGTTCTCCGGCAAGCTGCTATTACATTAAAAAGAGCCATACTGGTTTCACCCAATACAGCCGTAAGACAAACATCCCAAGAACTCAGTTTAACCTACACATTCATTATGACATCTCAGCTCCATACCTTTCTCCATACTGTTTTTGGGTGCTATGTGTTTTAGGAATACAGGACAGAGACAGGAAAGAGAGAGAGAGAGAGAGAGCAATAGACGACTTTCCTGTGTGAAACGAAGTTCCATTTCCCTGAATACTCCTGCATTCGACTTTGACATCCACTTCCTGCAAACCCTCATTGTGCCTGTTTAAAAGGTGTTGGGGGTACTATGTACTAGAGGGTGAGAGCTCAGGGAATGTAGAGTTTATATACTGATCCTAATGCCCATTACCACTCCGGGTACAGGATACAGACTGACAGAACAGAACCTGAGGAGAACCAGTCAGCTATTAACCCAGGGACAAAGGAGCTATAATGCTCCACATAGTGTTTGCAATGGGTTTCTGCTATTAACTCTTTGTTCAGTGAACAGTTGTAAAATTCCTTCACCTGGTAATGGACCAGTAGCTGTTTCTCACACTTACATTCAGGGTTAAGACCCAAACTCTCTGCAACACCTGTGCAAGACTTTCCAAAAAGTCATGAGAGCTTCCCAAGGCAACCCAGGGAGGGCTAAGTCTTGGGGGGGAAAGGAGCGGGGAAGGTTTATTTCTCCTTGTTTTAAGACCCAAGGGGTTTGGTCTTGGGTTCCCCAGGGAAGGTTTTGGGGTAACAGGAAGTATGCCAAACACTATATTTTTGGCTGGTGGCAGCATTATCAAATCTAAGCTAGGAATTAAGCTAAAAGGGTCCATGCAGGTCCCCACTTTTGGATGCTAAAGTTCAAAGTGGGGAAAAAACCTTGACAGGGACAACATACAACGTGGTTTTACAAAAGGTGGATTGTGCCAAACCAACCTGATCTCCCTCATTGAGAAGGGAACAGATTTTTTAGGCAAAGGAAACTCAGTGGATCTAATTTATCTTGATTTCAGTAACATTTTATATGGTTCCTCATGGGGAATTATTAGTTAAATTGGAGAAGATGAGGATCAATATGAAAACTGGAAGGTGGATAAGGAACTGGTGAAAGGGGAGACTACAACGGGTCGTATTGAAAGGCGAACTGTCAGGCTGGAAGGAAGTTACTAGTGGAGTTCCTCAGGGATCAGTTTTGGGGCCAATCTTATTTAACCTTTTTACTACTGACCTTGGCACATAAAGTGGGAATGTGCAAATAAAGTTTGCAGATGACACAAAGCTGAGAGGTATTGCTAACACAGAGAAGGACCAGGATATCCTACAGGAAGATCTGGATGACCTTGTAAACTGGAGTAATAGTAATAGGATGAAATTTAATAGTGAAAAGTGCAAGGTCATGCATTTAGGGGTTAATAACAAGAATTTTAATTATAAATTGGGGACATATCAGTTGGAAGTAACAGAGAAGGAGAAGGACCTCAGAGTATTGGTTGATCATAGGATGACTATGAGCCGCCAGTCTGATATGTCTGTTAAAAAAGCTAATGCAGTTTTATGATGCATCAGGCGAGGTATTTCCAGCAAAGATAAGGAGGTGTTAGTACCGTTATATAAGGCACTGGTGAGGCCTCACCTGGAATGCTATGTGCAGTTCTGGTCTCCCATGTTTAAGAAGGATGAATTCAAAGTGGAAAAGGTACAGAGAAGGGCTACTAGGATGATCCGAGGAATGGAAAACCTGTCTTATGAAAAGGAGACTCAAAGAGCTTGGCTTGTTTAGCCTAACCAAAAGAAGACTGAGGGGGGATATGATTGCTCTTTATAAATATATCAGAGGGATAAATATTAGGGATGGAGAGGAGTTATTTAAGCTTAGTACCAATGTGGACACGAGAACAAATGGGTATAAACTGGACACTAGGAAGTTTAGACTTGAAATTAGACCAAGGTTTCTAACCATTAGAGGAGTGAAGTTCTAGAACAGCCTCCCAAGGGGAGTAGTGGGGGCAAAAGACGTATCTGGCTTTAAGACTAAGCTTGATAAGTTATGGAGGGGATGGTACGATGGAATAGTCTAATTTTGGCAATTAATTTGGCAATTGATATTTGATTATCAGCAGGTAAGTATGTCCAGTGGTCTGTGATGGGATGTTAGATGGGATGGTGTCTTAAACAGATAAGTAAGAGTTAATAGAACAAAAGTGCTTCATATCTCTTTTGCCTGGAAAGGGTTAACAAGAACCGTGAGCCTGGCTGTCACCTGACCAGAGGACCAATCAGAGGACAGGATACTTTCAAATCCTGAGGGAGGGAAGTTTTGTGTGTGCTGTTAGTTTTTTGGTTGTTGTTCACTCTGGGGACTCAGAGGGACCAGACGTGCAACCAGGTTTCTCTCCAATCTCCCTGATACAGGTTCTTATAGATTCAAAATAGTAAGTACTAGGTAGATAAGGCGAGTTAGGCTTATGCTTGTTTTCTTTATTTGCAAATGTGTATTTGGTTGGAAGGAGTTAAAATGTGTATTTGGCTGAAAGGAGTTCAAATTGGTATTTTGCTGAAAAGATTTTAATTTGTACTTGAATACTCAGGCTGGGAGGGTGTTCCCAGTGTCTATAGCTGAAAGACCCTGTACCTATTCCATTTTTTTAAAGTTTACAAAAATAATTTTTACTGTTTTTCTTTCTTTAATTAAAAGCTTTTCTTGTTTAAGAACCTGATTGTTTTTGTTTTTTTTATTCTGGTGAGACCCCAGGGAACTGGGTCTGGATCCACCAGGAAATTGGTGCAGAGAAAGGAGGGAAGGGGGAGAGAAAGGTTAATTTTCTCTCTGTGTTAGGATTGCTTTCTCTCTCAGGGAGAATCTGGGAGGGGGAGAGAGAAGGAGGGGGGAAGGTAAATTTTCCTCTCTGTTTTAAGATTCAAGGCATTTGAATCACAGTGATCTTCCAGGGTAACCCAGGGAGGGGAAGTCTGGGAGAGGCAACGGTGAGGGAAAGGGTTTAATTTCCTTGCGTTAAGCTCCAGAAGGACTGGGTCTTGGGGGTCCCCGGGCCAGGTTTTGGGGGGACCAGAGTGTACCAGGCATTGGAATTCCTGGCTGGTGGCAGCGCTACAGGTTCTAAGCTGGTAATTAAGCTTAGAGGAATTCATGCTGGTACCCCATCTTTTGGACCCTAAGGTTCAGAGTTGGGAATTATACCATGACAGATGGGATCTGAGTTACTACAGAGAATTCTTTCCTGGGTGCTGACTCGTGAGTCTTGCCCACATGCTCAGGGTTTAACTGATCGCCATATTTGGGGTCGGGAAGGAATTTTCCTCCAGCGCAGATTGGCAGAGACCCTGGAGATTTTTCGCCTTTCTCTGCAGCATGGGGCATGGGTCACTAGCTGGAGGATTCTCTGCAGCTTGATGTCTTCAAACCACAATTTGAGGACTTCAATAACTCAGACATAGGTTAGGGGTTTGTTACAGGAGTGTGTGGGTGAGATTATATGGTCTGCGTTGTGCAGGAGGTCAGACTAGATGATCATAATGGTCCCTTCTGACCTTAAAGTCTATGAGTCTATGAGTCTAACTGTTCCACATTGAGGTGTTAATATAGGAGGTTGTGATGCTGCACCATATTCATCATAGTGGTATAACTATGATATAATTATGAAGCATCTGGTACAGTATATGTCTCGTGAGGTGTCATTTGAAAAGTTATGATTTGCTGAATATGATTATCCTATATGTGTGCATGTATTATTTTTGTACCTGAAGTTATATATATTAGGACCAGACTTTGTGACACTGAACTCCATTTTGGTAACTGTATTTTTCCATAAACTGGGATGGGAACTTGTCTTGAAACAAAGGGTTCCTGCTGTATTGAAAAATTATATATGGCGGGGAGTGACATCCTCTCTTGCTGTCAATCCCCACACATAAAAACTCCTGGAAACATCTGAAGAACAAAGACTAAACTGGGGGAAGTGTTGGTCCCAGGATAAAGGGATTTCAGCCTGTGTATGAAAACTTTATGAACTGCTTGCATCATCAATCAGGGTGACAAACTGACAATTCATATCCTCTCTATCTCTCTATCTATCTATCTATCTAATTATGCTCAGTTTGCAGCTCTGTCTATTTGCTAGGTAATCTGCTTTGATCGGTTTGCTATCACTTCTAATCACTTAAAATATCTTTATGTAATTAATAAACTTGATCTATGTTTTTACATAAACAGTTTGTTTGGAATGATGTGTTTGGAAAAATTGCAGTGCTGTAAACAAAGTCTGTTGCATCTCTCTCCCACATTGAGGGGAGAACGACCTATATTAATGAGTTTGCATTTTAGAGATCACGGTGCAGTGCAAGATGGTGTAATTCTGGCTTTATACTCCAGGAAAGGTGCAAGTCCGGGGAGCTGGGAAATTAGCTCTTCTCTCCTGTTTGTCCTTGTGTGGCATAAGAAAAGCACTCAGGTAAATCAGTTGGTGTGCAGCGCCACCTGCTGCCGTGTTGGGTGATAACAGGGCCTGGAGAGGCTGGCTGTGTCCCCAGCAGAGCAGTGTGAAAGAAGCCAGCCCAGCTGAATGGTTAGGAGCTCAGCGGTTCCAGTGGCTCCCAGACTGCACCCCAGGGTTGACGACCGATCACAGTAGCACAACAAGTCATATGAAATGCATAGCTTGCTGTTCAGAGTGAGATTTGCACTTCATACTGTGGTGGAGTTTTTAAGTGAGGTTTATGTGAGGTGGCTCGAGATCTGTCAAAGAGGTTTCCACTTTGTTATTATCTCTTTGCTTATTTTGGAAAATGTAAGTAGGGACAGAAAAGCAGGAAAATGAGTGAGAGTGAAACTGTTGTGAAATTGGAGCTGTGCAGATTGCAGGCAGAAGAAAAAGAAGATGAATATAAAAGACTTTTGGAGTTAAAAGAATTCCAGGTAAAAGATAGGGAAGCTCAGAAGCAAGCAGAAGGAGCTGCACACCAGAGAATTTTGGAACTCAAACAGGCAGAAACTGAGTAAAAGAAACTAGCCATGTAACTGCCAGGCAAAGAAATGGAGGGGAAGGAAAGAGAGAGAAAGCATCTGGGTCAGCAACAGCAGTTTTAGTTTGAGTATGTGGGAATGGGCTCAGGGCTGGGGGCAGGGGTTTATAGTGTAGGGTGGCTCTTTTGTCGGGGTGGCGGGAACCCTGTCTCCCACTGTCATGTACCTGTAGCTCCTAGGAGGCGGGGCCAGGGGCTCCATGCACTGTCCATGCCCACAGACCCTACCCCCGCAGCCCCTATTGGTTGCAGTTCCCATATGCACAGGAGCTGCAGGGACACATGTAGGTGGGTAGGTAGCCTGCCAGCCCTATCCACCCCTGAACTCCACCACCAGCACGGCGATGCCTTCCCCCCCCAAGCTCCAGCATCAGTGGGGTTTCCGGGCCATGTGTCACAACCTGCACCCCCCAGCACCAGCAGTGGTCCCATGCCATCTCCCCCAGCACCTCTGGTGCCCCCGGATGACCCCCTCCCCAGGCACCCACAGACCTCCGCCTAAGTTTTAGGTAGGGGTACATATTGAAATTAATGAGTTTTTGTTTATTGTGCAAGAGCTGTCCATAACTTTTTCATAAAACTAACCATGACTAAAATATAGCCTTACTGATGACTCATAAACAAAGACAATGGACCATGGAGGAGTTTAGCCTTCCTGTGAACCTTTCAGCCAGCCTATCAGTAATGGATGCTATGACTCAGCATGGGTAGCATGACAATGCATCCCTTATGATTTAGCCTCCTGCAATTTGCCGTTGGTCATGATGAGGTTAAAGCTGGTGGACACTAAGCCAAGCTGCTGAGTTTCCCTAATGGCCAAGTGGCCCCCAAGGGAATGTGCAGACATGTTCATAAAGACACTTGCCTCCCTATCTGAACAGATACTGCCTGCTGCCTGTGCTACCTCTCTGATGACGCTTTGTCCTTTAGGGTGAAGACCTCTGGTGTCAGTGGCTCTCCTTCTAGCAGGAATTGGGTACGTTGGCAGGTTTCACTATCTTTAGAATGAAAAGTGAAGGGGAAAGACTGCAAGCTCTTTCCATTTGCAGATGTTCTGTAGTGAGACAGAAAAATAAGCTGGGCTGTCGGGGTGACTCAGTGTTGGGGCTGGAGAGCAGGCAGTGCTATGTAGCTTGGGAATCCCACCGTTTCACCTGCCCATGGTCCTCGGTGGGTTGTTCAAGCTACACAGAAATCTGAGATTCAAAATGAACTCGGAGTGTAAAAACCCAAAGCCCCTGAGTCAGCGGCACAGCA
Source organism: Gopherus evgoodei (assembly GCF_007399415.2). Classification (NCBI taxonomy): domain Eukaryota; kingdom Metazoa; phylum Chordata; order Testudines; family Testudinidae; genus Gopherus; species Gopherus evgoodei. The sequence goes on from NW_022060089.1 coordinate 243,800, forward strand.
GCCAGCAAACAGAGCTGTAATCAGGGGAGTTTCAGTGGGAGTTTACAGGGGGAGTTCGTGGGGGAGACTTAGAGACCTAGGCAGAGGAACTGACAGGCTAGTGAAGGGAGTGGGTTGTGGTCTGCCCGTGTTCTGGTGCCTGTTGGGAGTCTGTTTTGGGTTGTGTTTCTTGGACTAACAGGTTTTAGGTGGGAAGGCTATGACTGATACAGAGGCAGCAGTGAAAGACACAATGAGAATGACTGGATGTGGAAGCTGCTGCATGTACATGATCCTGGAGGCGGTACCTGAAAAGAGTTTCGTCTGCATGAAGTGCCACCTGATAGAACTGATGGAAGAAAAGATCCAAGGACTGGAGAGAGAGGTGGAAACTCTGGCTGAGTTTAGAAGGGGGTTCAAGCAGATGATGGAGCAAAGACGTGAGGAGGCTGAAGAGATAAGCTCAGACTTGCAGATGGAAGCAGGACCAAAGAATTCTGAGGGGAGACTGCTGGGTGAGGAAAGTGGACGGTGGAAGGATGTGACTAAGAGAACCAGGCAGAGGAAAAGATGGGCCAGTGAAGGAGAAATAGAACTCAGGAACAGGTTTGCAGAGTTGGAAAATGAAGAAGGGGCACAGCAGGTGGTCGCTGAAGATGAGAGGGCAAGGAAAAAGAGAAGAGCTGTTAGTCCTACAGGAGGAGGGGAGGAGTCAATGGAGACAACACCAAATATGGGCCCCAGGAGGATACGGGATGGGTTGCGGAGGATTGCAAGGGTGAACAGGAATCAAGAGGACTTGCAGCCAATGGGAGCAGGGGATAGACCACAGAATCACAGGAAAAGGCAGGTCTATGTGACTGGGGACAACTTACTGAGAAGAATAGACAGGCCTGTAACTAGAGCTGACCCGGAGAACAGAAGGGTGTGCTGTCTGCCGCGTGCTAAGACACGGGATGTGGACCTGAGGCTGAAAAGGATTCTAACAGGAGTGGGAAAGAATCCTTTGATTGCCCTTCATGTGGGAACAAATGATACGGCTAGATTCTCGCTGGAATGTATCAAAGGAGACTATTCCAGACTGGGGAAGATGCTTAAGGAAATCGAGGCTCAGGTGATCTTCAGTGGGATTTTGCCTGTTCCTAGAGAAGGGCAACAAAGGTGTGACAAGATTATGGTGATCAACAGATGGCTCAGGCAGTGGTGCTATAAGGAGGGCTTTGGGATGTACGGCCACTGGGAAACATTCATGGACAGAGGACTGTTCTCTTGGGATGGACTTCATCTGAGTAAAGAGGGAAATAGACTTCTAGGATGGAGGCTCGCCCAACTGATTAAGAGAGCTTTAAACTAGGAATTTGGGGGAGATGGTTGGGAGGTGTCCAGGTAATCTCCACACCAGAATTTAACATTGAGAGGGAAGAAAACAAAGTAAGAGAGGATACAACCACGGGCAGAAGAATGGGCATAAGGAGGAAGGGTAGTGTAGATACCAGTCTAATAGGTGATACTGGTGGTAGAATGTCTATGCCTAATTGGCTAAAGAATGTCAGTGAAGCCAAATGGCAAAAATTAAGATGTCTGTACACTAATGTGAGGAGCCTAGGTAACAAAATGGAGGAACTAGAGCTTCTGGTGCAGGAAGTGAAACCGGATATTATAAGGATAACAGAAACATGGTGGAATAGTAGTCATGACTGGAGTACAGGTATTGAAGGCCATGTGCTGTTTAGGAAAGACAGAAATAAAAGCAAAGGTGGTGGAGTAGCATGGTAAATCAATGATGAGGTTAACTGTAAAAAAATAAGAAGTGATGGAATGGATAAGACAGAGTCTGTCTGGGCAAAAATCACATTGGGAAAGAAAGCTACTAGAGCCTCCCCTGAGACAGTGCTTGTGGTGTGCTACAGACCTCCAGGATCTGATTTGGATAGGGGTAGAGACCTCTTTAATGTTTTTAATGAAGTAAACACTAATGGGAATTGTGTGACCATGGGAGACTTTAACTTCCCAGATATAGACTGGAGGACAAGTGCTAGTAATAATAATAGGGCTCAGATTTTTCTGGATGTGATAGCTGATGGATTTCTTCACCAAGTCGTTGAAGAACCAACAAGAGGGGATGCCATTTTAGATTTGGTTTTGGTGAGTAGTGAGGACCTCATAGAAGAAATGGTTGTAGGGGACAACCTTGGTTCGAGTGATCATGAGCTAATTCAGTTCAAACTAGATGGAAGGATAAACAAAAATAGATCTGGGACTAGGGTTGTTGATTTCAAAAGAGCTAACTTTAAAGAATTAAGGAAATGAGTTAGGGAAGTGGATTGGACTGATCTTGTGGATCTAAAGGCAGAGGAGGCCTGGAATTACTTCAAGTCAAAACTGCAGACAGGGCTGGCTCCAGGCCACAGCACGCCATGGGTGGCATGCTGCGGGGGGCGCTCTGCCGGTTGCCGGGAGGGCGGCAGACAGCTCCGGTGGACCTCCCGCAGGCCAGCCTGCGGAGTGTCCGCTGGTCCCGCGGCCCGGTGGAGCATCCGCAGATATGCCTGTGGGAGGTCCACTGGAGCCGCGGGACCAGCGGACCCTCTGCTGGGATGCTTGCGGGAGGTCCACCGGAGCCACGGGACCGGTGAGTGGCAGAGCACCCCCCGCGGCATGCCGCCGTGCTTGGGGCGGCAAAATTGCTAGAGATGGCCCTGGTTGCAGACACTATCAGAAGCCTGCATCCCAAGAAAGGGGAAAAAAACTCATAGGCAGGAGTTGCAGATCAAGCTGGATGAGAAAGCATCTCAGAGAGGTGATTAAGAAAAAGCAGAAAGTCTACAAAGAGTGGAAGATGGACGGGATTAGCAAGGAAAGCTACCTTATTGAGGTCAGAACATGTAGGGATGAAGTGAGAAAGGCTAAAAGCCTCGTAGAGTTGGACTTTGCAAAGGGAATTAAAACCAATAGTAAAAGGTTCTATAGCCATATAAATAAGAAGAAAACAAAGAAAGAAGAAGTGGGACTGCTAAACATTGAGGATGGACTGGAGGTTAAGGATAATCTAGGCAGGGCCCAATATATAAACAAATACTTGGCCTCAGTCTTTAATGAAGCTAATGAGGCGCTTAGGGATAATAGTAGGATGACAAATGGGAATGAGGATATGGAGGTAGCTATTACCACATCCGAGGTAGAAGCCAAACTCGAACAGCTTAATGGGACAAAATCGGAGGGCCCAGATAATCTTCATCCAAGAATATTAAAGGAACTGGCGCATGAAATTGCAAGCCCATTAGCAAGCATTTTTAATTTATCAGTAAACTGAGGGGTTGTACCGTATGACTGGAGAATTGCTAACATAGTTCCTATTTACAAGAAAGGGAAAAAAAGGTGATCCAAGTAACTATAGACCTGCTAGTTTGACATCTTCTAGTGTGTAAGGTCTTGGAAATATTTTTGAAGGAGAAAGTATTTAAGGACATTGAGGTCAATGGTAATTGGGGCATAATACAACATGGTTTTACAAAAGGTAGATCGTGCCAAACCAACCTGATCTCCTTCTTTGAGAAGGTAACAGATTTTTTAGACAAAGGAAACACAGTGGATCTAATTTACCTCGATTTCAGTAAGATGTTTGACACGGTTCCACATGGGGAAATATTAGTTAAATTGGAAAAGATGGGGATCAATATGAAAATTGAAAGGTGGATAAGGAACTGGGTAAAGGGGAGACTACAACGGGTCGTACTGAAAAGCGAACTGTCAGGCTGGAAGGAGGTTACTAGTGGAGTTCCTCAGGGATCAGTTTTGGGGCCAATCTTATTTAACTTTTTAATTACTGACCTTGGCACATAAAGTGGGAATGTGCTAATAAAGTTTGCGGATGATACAAAGCTGGGAGGTATTGTTAACACAGAGAAGGACCAGGATATCATACAGGAAGATCTGGATGACCTTGTAAATTGGAGTAATAGTAATAGGATGAAATTTAATAGCGAAAAGTGCAAGGTCATGCATTTAGGGATTAATAACAAGAATTTTAATTATAAATTGGGGACACATCAGTTGGAAGTAACAGAGGAGGAGAAGGACCTCGGAGTATTGGTTGATCACAGGATGACTATGAGCCGCCAATCTGATATGGTCGTTAAAAAAGCTAATGCAGTTTTAGAATGCATCAGGCGAAGTATTGCCAGGAAAGATAAGGAGGTGTTAGTACCGTTATACAAGGCACTGGTGAGACCTCACCTGGAGTGCTATGTGCAGTTCTTGTCTCCCATGTTTAAGAAGGATGAATTCAAACTGGAACAGGTTCAGAGACGGGCTACTAGGATGATCCGAGAAATGGAAAACCTGTCTTATGAAAGGAGACTCAAAGAGCTTGGCTTGTTTAGCCTAACCAAAAGAAGTTTGAGAGGGGGATATGATTGCTCTTTATAAATATATCAGAGGGATTAATATTAGGGAGGGAGAGGAATTATTTAAGCTTAGTACCAATATGGACACAAGAACAAATGGATATAAACTGGACACTAGGAAGGTTAGCCTTGAAATTAGATGAAGGTTTCTAACCATTAGAGGAGTGAAGTTCTGGAACAGCCTTCCAAGGGGAGTAGTGGGGGAAAAAGACATGTCTGGCTTCAAGACTAAGCTTGGTAAGTTTATGGAGGGGATGACAATTAATTTGGCAATTGAACTTTGATTATCAGCAGGTAAGTATGCCCAGTGGTCTGTGATGGGATGTTAGATGGGATGGGATCTGAGTTACTATAGAGAATTCTTTCCTGGGTGCTGGCTGGTGAGTCTTGCCCACATGCTCAGGGTTTAGCTGATCGCCATATTTGGGGTTGGGAAAGAAATTTTCCTCCAGGGCAGATTGGCAGAGGCCCTGGGGGGGTTTCACCTTCCTCTGCAGCGTGGGGCATGGGTCACTTGCTGGAGGATTCTCTGCAGCTTGAGGTCTTCAAACCACGATTTGAGGACTTCAATAACTCAGACACAGGTTAGGGGGCTGTTAGAAGTGGATGGGTGAGATTCTGTGGCCTGCATCTCAAGGGGTCCCATTTCTACTGGTGCCATGTGCTTTGGGCCTGATCCTGCCCAGGATTGAGCGCGAGGAGACCGCACAGAATAACAGTAATTAGTTCCCCAGTTGCCCCAGGTTTATTTACTGCTGAAAATTTAATCACAAACACATTTTCAAAGGTTTTATTCTCCAGATTAATTATGAGGGCAGGATTTCAGAGCTGATTGCTCTGTGGTGAAAGATCTGATGAGGCATATTTCTATTTCCTGACTGGCTGAGGGCTCTAGAATCTCTGTCATGTAGATAACCGTTAGAGTTACTGGGCTACCGGCATCTCTGAGTCTCTGAGTGCCACGTCAGGCCTCGTACCCTGCCCTCTCATGGGATGGCATCCCATGATGCTCCCACCCTCAGACTGGCCTCTGGGCTACAGCACACTGCAATTTGACTGTGCCTGCCCTGCAGGTCCGAGTGGGTTGAGTACCTGTGGTTCTTTCCTTTGGGAGGCTGTGAATAGTGGTGAGATGAGTGACCAGCCAGCCTTCTGGAACCAAAGTGCTGTGTAATGTGAACTGTAGGAATAAAGCGTAATATGGGAGAATAAGAGGGTTTTCAAGAAACAGTCTGTTTGTGTCTGACCCCCAAACCCTTCCACTCTAATGGGGAACCAGGCAGGCCGACGGCCTTCAGACATTCCCAGTGGTGTCTGTGCCCATCAGTCTGAAAAGTGTCTCAGCAACAGCTGCTTCACCTCTCTACAGACTCCCAGAACTAAGAAAACAAACTGTGTAAAGTAGCTAGAGCATGGAAATAGGCTCTTCCCAGCCTGTAGCTCCGCTGTTGTCTCTCAACCTCCATGAAGTGCTCACTGAGAGATAGTTCTTCGTCAGCTGCTGCTTTCCTTCCTTCATGATTTCCAGCAGCCTGTTTTTAAATTCAGAAGAGCCATACTGGTTTCACCCAATATAGCCATAAGACAAACATCCCAGTAGTTAACCCAATATAGCTATAAGCAAATATCCCTAGAAATCGGTTTAACCTACACATTCATTATGGAATATCAGCTCTATATCTCTCCCAGTACTAATTTTGGGTGCTACCTATTTTAGGAATACAGGACAGAGACATTCAGAGAGAGAGAGAAAGAGAGAGAGAGAGAGCGACAGACTACTTTTATGTGTGAAATGCCATTCAATTTCCATGTATACTCCATGCATTTGACTTTGAAATCCACTTCCTGCAAATTCCCATTGTGCTTGAATAACAGCTGCTGGTAGTACTATCTACCACAGCGTGAGAGCTCAGGGAATAAAAAATAATTATACTGACCTCAATGCCTGCTACCACTCCTGATATAGGCTACAGCCTGACAGAACAGAACCTGAGGAGAACCAGTCAGCCATTAACTAAGGGTCAGAGGAGCTACAATAGTCTACATACTATTTGCAATGGGTTTGTGCTATTAACCCTTTTTTCAGTGGAACAACTGTATAATGCTGTCACCTGGTAACTGACCAGTAGCTGTTTCATACACTTACATCAGGGTCAAGAAAACAATCCCTCCGCGATACTTGTGCAGGACTTTCCAAAGAGTCATGAGACAACAGAACCGCTGGTCTGTGTTTCAGCAGAGAAGAGCTGAGGTGCAGGAAAGGGGAGTGTAATGGTGGCTGTATGTAATTTACACCCATCACTGCTTACACAAGAATGGTAAAGTAACATGCACACTCAACTGGATATTAGTGCAAACCTAGTGTTTTCACTATTCACCCATATGTGACACTAACTCCACACCTGCCCAACTGAAGTAACTGTCTATAGGTACGTCTACACTACGGGATTATTCTGATTTTACATAAACCGGTTTTATAAAACAGATTGTATAAAGTCGAGTGCACGCGGCCACACTAAGCACATTAATTCGGCAGTGTGTGTCCATGGTCCGAGGCTAGCGTCTATTTCCGGAGCATTGCACTGTGGGTAGCTATTCCGTAGCTATCCAATAGTTCCCACAGTCTCCCCCGCCCCTTAGAATTCTGGGTTGAGAGCCCAGTGGCTGATGGGGCAAAAATCATTGTCGCGAGTGGTTCTGGGTAAATGTCATCACTCATTCCTTCCTCCGGGAAAGCAACGGCAGACAATCATTTCGCGCCCTTTTTCCCTGGATTGCCCTGGCAGATGCCATAGCACGGCACCCATGGAGCCCGCTCAGCTTTCTTTTTTACAGTCACCGTATGTGTACTGGATTCCGCGGACAGAGGCAACACTCCAGTGCTACACAGCAGCATTCATTTGCTTTTGCATGATAGCAGAGATGGTTGCTAGTCATTCTGCACCATCTGCTGCCAGTGTAATTTGGCCATGAGATGACAGTTATCTGTCCTTCTGTGCTGTCTGCTGCTATCATGGGTGCCCCTGGCTGAGATCGGCCGGGGGCGCAAAAGCAAAACTAGGAATGACTCCTTGAGTCAATCTCTCCTTTATGGTTTCTAAAAGTAGAGTCAGTCCTGCCTAGAATATGGGGCAAGTGTACTAGAGAAGCAGTGTATCAGAGAGCACAGCTGCTCTATGTCAGATCCCACAGAAATGATGAGCTACATGCCATTCACAGGGCGTGCCCATGCAACAACACCACCTGTTGCTTCCTTTGTCCCCCAACCTTCCTGGGCTACTGTGGCAGTGTCCCCCCCATTTGTGTCATGAAGTTATAAAGAATGCAGGAATAACAAACAGCGACTTGTTAGTGAGATAAAATGAGGGGGAGGCAGCCTCCCGATGCTATGACAGTCCAGGCAGGACATTAAGCGGTGCGGGGGAGAGGAGCCCAGCATGCCGCTGCTATGATAGTCCAGGCAGTACAGAATCTTTTCTTTACACAGGAAAGGGAGGGGGCTGATGGAGCTCAACCCCCAGTTGCTATGATGAGGACGGTTACCAGCCATTCTGTCCCATCTACCGGGAATGACCAGGAATCATTCCTATTTTTACCCAGGCGCCCCTGAGGCCAGCCAGGGGTATTCAGCAGTTATCAAGCACAGGCTGATGGTGAAAACAGATATCAGTAATATTGTACCATCTGCCACCAGGGAGGGGAGAGGAGCGGATACTGCTCTTCACTGCTGCAGCATCACGTCTACCACCAGCATTCAGCAGACATAGGGTGACATTGAAAAAAGTCAAGAAACGATTTCTTTCCCTTTTCTTTCACGGGGGAGGGAGTAAATTGACGAGCTATACCCTGAACCACGCTGGACAATGTGTTTGACCCTACAGGCATTGGGAGCTCAGCCAAGAATGCAAATACTTTTCGGAGACTGCTGGGGACTGTGGGATAGCTGGAGTCCTCAGTACCCCCTCCCTCCCTCCATGAGTGTCCATATGAGTCTCTGGCTTCCCATTACGCTTGTCACGCAGCACTGTGTAGCCTGTAGATTTTTTTTTCAAATGCTTTGGCATTTCGTCTTCTGTAACGGAGCTTTGATAGAACAGATTTGTCACCCCATACAGCGATCAGATCCAGTATCTCCCGTACGGTCCATGCTGGAGCTCTTTTTTGGATTTGGGACTGCATTGCCACCCGTGCTGATCAGAGTTCTATGCTGGGCAAACAGGAAATGAAAATCAAAATTTCACGGGGCTTTTCCTGTTTACCTGGCCACTGCATCCGAGTTGAGGTTGCTGTCCAGAGCAGTCACAGTGGTGCACTGTGGGATACCGCCCGGAGGCCAATACCGTCGATTTGCGGCCACACTAACCCTAATTCGATATGGTAATACCGATTTTAGCGCTACTCCTCTCGTTGGGGAGGAGTACAGAAACCAATTTAAAGAGCCCTTTATATCGATATAAAGGGCCTCGTAGTGTGGACGGGTACAGGGTTAAATCGGTTTAACGCTGCTAAAATCGGTTTAAACGCGTAGCATAGACCAGGCCTATGTTAGCTTGTAACTTGCTAAATAGATACAGACCATTGCATGAGAAGAAGATGCAGGTCAAGTGAGGATGAAGAGAAGGCTGTAGAATGATTGAACTCTCTGGATTCAGTCAACATTGGCCAGGCAAAGCACTTCAGCTCCTCTTGGATAGATTTTTGGCGATCAGAGCATATCACCGGGAAAATCTGATAAGGGAAAGTTAACAGAGTCCAGTTCCGACTGAATTTATACTTGTAAATCTGGAGTGATGCCATTCAAGTCAATAATATTAAATTAAGAACTTGTGCCTAAGAATGTATCTCATGTACTGCAAAGAGGCAGTGGCTTAATTTGGAGAGTTTAGCAGGATTCAAAGAGGGACTGGATGTTTATATAGATAAACAGAATATCCAATTAGAGTAGTGAGGATTGTTTCAAAAACATTTCAATGGGCTCTAAACATTCCTGATATGCACTGCAAAATTTGTATAATTAGTGGGTGCAGGTTATTTGAAAGCTGTCTATTGCGGGGTGTCTTCCACTTCCTCTGAAGCATCTAGAACTGGCTGCTGAATACTAGATTAGATAGACTATGGGTCTGATCCACTCTGGCAATGTCCATCTGCCTATTTATGGGGTAAATCCAAGACTATGTTTTTGCTGATCTTCCTTGAGCTCCTGGGAGTCTCTAGACTTGCACTGAGAACAGAAAGATGTCTTGCCAAATGTCATCCAATCTCCTGTCCTTTTTCCTTTTAGGAAGGAAAGTTCAGAACTCCTCGGACCTGCCCAGTACATTATGTCAGCTGTCAATAACACCAAATTCAACTCTGCAGTGTTCCTTCTCACCGGGTTCCCAGGTGAGGAAGACGTCCATCTCTGGATTTCTATCCCCTTCTGCTTAATGTATGTTATTTCAATAGTAGGAAATTCAGTCATTCTGTTCATTATAAAAACAGATCCAAGCCTCCATGAGCCCATGTACATTTTCCTTTCCATGTTGGCCATCACAGACCTTGTCTTATCGATATCCACCATGCCGACGACACTGGGTATATTCTTGTTTAACTCTAGAGAGATCAGCCTCAATGCCTGTTTTGCCCAGCTGTTCTTCATCCACTTGCTTCAGTGCATTGAATCCTCTGTGCTCTTGTTGATGGCCTTTGACCGCTTCATCGCAATCCGTAACCCACTGAGATATGCCTCCATCCTAACTCTGCCGAGAATAGGCAAGATGGGACTGGTGTGTGTGCTAAGAGGAGTGGCTGTAAATCTCCCGCTCCCTTTTCTTCTTCAAGAGTTCCAATATTGTCAATCCAATGTCCTCTCGCATTGCTACTGCATAAACCAGGACGTCATGAAGATGGCTTGTTCGGATATCAGAGTAAACAGTATCTATGGCTTGTCGATTGCACTCTTGACAGTGGGGTTGGACTCGCTGCTCATCTTCCTTTCTTATGTGATGATCCTTAAAACAGTGCTGAGCATCACGACCCAAGTGGAATGTCTTAGGGCCCTGAACACCTGCATCTCCCACCTCTGTGCTGTCCTGCTCTTCTACATGCCAATGATCGGCCTTTCCATGATACACAGATTCGGGGAGGGCTCTTCTCACTTGCTTCAGATTCTCCTGGGCTATGTCTACCTGCTCATCCCACCCCTGATGAACCCAATTGTGTATAGTGTGAAAAGCAAACACCTTCGTGAGAGGATAATCAGGGTGTTCATCAAGTGAAGAGTCAGTTCATCATCCAGCTCCAAAACTGATGACACAGGATACGAAAAATATGGGCCACCTACTCCATCCTGGACTTTTAAATCTGAGACAACATGAGCTACTGATCTGTGCTATGTAGAGACAGCTTCAGAGAGGGTCTAAGACCTGGAGCAATGGGAGAGGGGCTGGTGAGGGAGGACAGTGCAATGGAAGAAGGAAGCCAAGGCAGGCAGCAGCGTTTTAAAAGTGACTTTGTTCATGGAGAGCCAGGGGACCAGTGGGATCTTGGTCCATAAAGAGCCACATCAGTGGCTGCTTCAACCTCATAATTCCTCTCGATACAGTCAATAAAGAGAAGAGATGTGGATGTTGTTTCCCATTACACCTGGTCTGTCACTGTCCCATCTGTGGTTAAACAGTCACAGGCCATGAAAAAACTGCAGAGCTGTTCTGCAGTCACACCCCTGGCCCTTCCCAAGCACTCTGGGTGCTGTGTGATCTATGAGAACTGCAGCAGCTGTGGCCAGGGGCTACTGAAGGGGCACAGACACTCACCCTTCCCCTATGCCCTCAGCCAGGTCTTTGTGACTGTGTCATCTCAGACACATGATTAACGCAGGAGCCCCAGGGGAAGCCATTCAGGCAAACCCCTACCCCCATTCATGGCTTTGCACACAACACACATCTGAGGACAGAGCAGAGTGGCATGTGTGAGTGAGGATATGACACACAGGAGTCCTGGCAAGAGACTCAGGCCCAGGTTCCTTCCTCCTCCCCCTATTTGTGCTGCCCCAGCAATGAAAGGGGGTGGAAATGGTCCTCATCTCCCCCACAGAGTCACAGCTAGCGCCTATCCTGCCCTTCCCATTCACTGCGGGGTGACCACCTTTTTAAAATCAGAAGAGGGACAGAGGCAGGAGCCCTGCCCCCTCTGTGACACTGCCCCACCCCTCTTCTTCCCCCGTGAGGCCCCACCCTCTGCTCCCCTTCTTCCCCCAAGGCTCCACCCCCTCTCCAGGCCAAAAGCTATAGCTGGACCATGGTGAAATGTGTTTGGGGAACTAGAGCCACTGTGAGGACCACCAGATCCTCCACCTGCCCTGGACAGAGGGCTGGAAAGCCCAACAGAAGCCTCCAGCCTGTGTCCCTGCTTCACAGGATGCACCCCAGGGGAGATGGAGAATCTGGGGCTCCCCACCCCAACCTTGGCTCCCAGGATAGCTCTTACCATGGTCCAGCTGGTGGCATGGCCAGGAGGGCGGAGCCTCATGGGAAGTGGAGGAGTAGGGGGAGGAGCCTAGTGGGAAGAGATGGGGCACATGGGAGGGCCTCTGCAGAAAAGGAGCATGGGTTGCAGCAAGCCTGAACTGATTCCCACCCCAAAAAAGAGTTTGGTGGGGCGGTTCCTGAGGAAAGGGGAAGGATGATCTAGGGGTCATAGTGGACCACAAGCTTAATATGAGTCAACAGTGTGATACTGTTGCAAAAAAAGCAAACGTGATTCTGGGATGCATTAACATCCCAGACAAGACACGAGAAGTCACGAGAAGTCATTCTTCCACTTTACTCTGCGCTGGTTAGGCCTCAGCGGGAATATTGTGTCCAGTTCTGGGCACCGTATTTCAAGAAAGATGTGGAGAAACTGGAGAGGGTCCAGAGAAGAGCAACAAGAATGATTAAAGGTCTTGAGAACATGACCTATGAAGGAAGGCTGAAGGAATTGGGTTTGTTTAGTTTGGAAAAGAGAAGACTGAGAGGGGACATGATAGCAGTTTTCAGGTATCTAAAAGGATGTCATCAGGAGAAGGGAGAAAACTTGTTCACCTTAGCCTCCAATGTTAGAACAAAAAGCAATGGGCTTAAACTGCAGCAAGGGAGATTTAGGTTAGACATTAGGAAAAAGTTCCTAACTGTCAGGGTAGTTAAACACTGGAATAGATTGCCTAGGGAAGTTGTGGAATCTCCATCTCTGGAGATATTTAAGAGTAGGTTAGATAAATGTCTATTAGGGATGGTCTAGACAGTATTTGGTCCTGCCATGAGGGCAGGGGACTGGACTCAATGACCTCTCGAGGTCCCTTCTAGTCCTAGAGTCCATGAGTCTATGAGTCTATGTGGCCAAAGGGTAGGAAATCTTGTGTTTTAGAAAAGGCTGGATTAATGTGACCCTGCAAAGGAGGCTATAGTTTTAAGTACTTCTGTCTGAGAATAAATTATTGTTCTTATTATTACCTTGGAGGTAAGGGAAAGATGTCTGCAGGCCTACCTCAGGCCACTAGGGGGCACTCTGGGGTGACCCCCATCCCCAAGGCCTTAGCAAGAATGAGCTGTGCACTTCAAAGCTGTTACCAGTGGGCTGAGTTTCGCTCAGCCCCTAGGCTGCTCTGAACCCCACTGATGCAGGAGAAGAACAGGCCAGCAAATCAAACCCCTGCAACTGGCTCTTTGCCATCCCTGCTGTCTGCAGTGAAGCGGGGAGCTCTGCTGGTGCAGCAGAGATTGCCGGCCATACTTCTCACCGCTCGGATGGCTGGAAGGCTGGCCCTGTGTTATGGGTATTGCTCTATGACTCAAGACAGCTGGGTTTGATTCCTTTGCCATGTGTGACCTGTGGGGGAGCCATTGGGTGTCTCTGAGCCCCTGCACAGGTGGACTATAGCCCTGCCCTGCCTCACAGCGGTGTCAGGAGGATAAATACATTCCAGGTGACCAGATACTCTGGGACCCTAAGATCAGGGCTGTGTCAGGGTTCCACAGAGCAACACCTCTGACATTTGTCTATAAAAGTCTTCTTACATCAGCCTCCTGTGACAGCTGCTTCTGGGAAGCCCCATGACTACAGCACCTTGGTGTCTGTGGCAAATTAGGGGTCCCCAAGAGTGATAGTGAGGGAATGTAGTTGAAGTGTGAGGGTGGTGTTGGGGTGTCATGATGATTTGGAGCCTTTCAGCACAGTCACCAGACCGGTGTTTGCAGCCATTGAGGCTGAATGGATGTAAGTTCCAAACAATGGAGTAACAGCCACAGGGGCCTCATCTTAGACAGCTTTGTTGGGAGAAAGCAGTCTGAGGTCAAAGATCAGCTCCACAGCTTGGCCCAGTAACATGGGCACGGCTGAGCACTGTAGTGACTGGGCCCAGACTCACACGGGTTTCAAACAATTTGTCTGATACTGAAGTTAGAATTACTTGCCTGCAATTTCTGGGATCACCTCTGGACCCTTCTTAAAAATCAGCATCATATTAGCTATTTGCCAGTCATCAGGTAGAGAGGCTGATTTAATCCATAGGTCACATAGCACATTTAGTAGTTCTGCAATTTGGTATTTGAGTTCCTTCAGAACTCTTGGTGAATATCATCTGGTCCTGGTGACTTATATTGTTTAATTTATTCATTTGTTTTAAATTCTCTGTAATGGGTTCTCACTCCTGGGCTACACTCTGGGAGCCGGTGGAACTGCTGAGCCCCTAACACTTCAGCTGGGCTGGCCTCTCTCACACGGCTCTGCTGGTGACACAGCCAGGCTCTCCAGGCCCTGTTATCACCCAACTCGGCAGCAGGTGGCGCCACAAGCCCAGCTGAGCTACCTGAGTGCTCTGCCTAAGCCACTCAAGGACAAACAGGAGACAACAGCCAATTTCCCAGCTTCTCAGCTTTGCTCCCTTTCTGGAGAATAAATGCAGAATTATGCCATCTTGCACTGCGCGTGGATGTGTACAATGCAAACTCGTTAATATAGGTCATTTTCCCCTCATCATGGGATAAATACGCAACAGCCTTTGTTTACAGAGCTGACATTTTGGATCCCCAAGAGAAATTGGAAGTTTCTCATGTCCTTTTCCCTTGTAACATAAACAAAGTTTTCACTGACTGAGTCTGTGACGGCCCTCTGGGTATGATGTAAACCTCCCGACCAGTCCATGGCTGGACTATTGTGCCCATCAGCTACTCTAACCAGCCTTCCCATGTCTGTACAGCCCCCTGCACCCTGTATAATGACCCTTTACGCAGATCCTGTGGGCAGTGATTACTGTTACAAGCCCTTGTAGAACATCTGTAATGAATCTGTGCGACAAGAGACCTGGAGAGGTTCCTAGAGCAGTTGTGGAGGCCCAGAGATTGTGGGTGGGTCTAGCTACCAGTGGATCACTGAGATCTGTGCATAACTTTGGGAATCCCTGGATCCTGGGTCCCTTTTCATTCTTCAGGGAGAAGGGAAGGGACCTTTTCTATTGAAATGATTTGAGGGCTATTTCCATGTAGGAGCCTTGTGGGATCTCCTTTCCGTGGCCTGCACTCTGGGTTTGTAATGCAGGAAAAGGGCTACTGGGGAAAAATCTGGCTGTATATTATTATGACAATGATTTTATTATATATCTTTTTTAATTTCAGCAAGATCACAGCTGTGATAGAATCATTGTTACCACTCAGCCACACTCAAGTGAGCCATGTGACAAAATGGAACCGTACAAACGGTGATGACAAGCCTGTATTACAGGAATAAATTCTGTAGCAGGGCTGGCACTGCAGACCAGTTGGGTGGCATCACCAGTCATGCCCTGTGATTTGGCCTCCTGGAGTTTGCCATTGGCATGACGAGGGTTAAAGCTGGTGCACAAGAAGCTAAGCAGCAGAGATTCCCTGATGGACAAGTGGCCCCAAGGGAATGTGCAAACTTGCTTCATAAAGACAGTTCCCTCCCTGTCTGAACAGATGCTGCCTGCTACCTGTGCAGCCTCTCCGATGACTCCTTGTCCTTTAGGGTGAAGACCTCTGGTATCAGCGGCTCCCCGTCTAGCAGGAATTGGGTATGTTGGCAGGTTTCACTATCTTTAAAGTGTGAAGTTAAGGGTAAAGACTGCAAGCTCTTTATCTTGGCAGATGTTCTGTGCAGCAGCAAAGGATTCAGTTTGGCTGTCGTAGTGTCTCAGTGACATTGGCTGGAGGGCGGGCAGCACTAGGTAGCTTGGAAACCCCTCCCCTACATCTGTCCATAGTCTTCAGTGGGTTGTTGAAGCTACACAGAAATCTGACATTCAGAATGTGTTAAAACCCCAAAGCCCTGAGTCAAGATTTCTCACAGAATCCCATTTCTAGAGTTACGGGAGGTTTTGGATCTGATCGTCCCAGGGGCTGAGCGCGAGAAGGCTGCACGCAATATCAGTGACTAGTTCCCAGATCGCTTCAGGTGTATTTGCTGCTGGAAATTTAATCAGCAAAAACATTTTCAAAGGTCTGATGAGGCATTTTTCTATTTCCTGACTGGCTGAGGGTCTCTGGAATCTCTCTCCTGTAGATAACCCTTAGAGTTCCTGGACTACCGGCATCTCTTCTCCCTCTCTGATCTCTGAATGCCACATATCAGGCCGTGTACCCTTCTCTCTCATGGGATCCCCGATCCTCCTACCCTCTGAGTGGCCCCTGGGGTACAGCACATTGTGGTTCAACTGTGCTTACCCTGCAGGTCCGAGTGAGTTCAGCACCTGTGTTTCTTCCCTTTGTGAGGCTGTGAATAGTGGTGAGATGAGTGACCAGCCAGCCTTCTGGAACCAAAGTGATGTGTAATGTGAGCTTTAGGAATAAAGCGTAACATGGGAGAATAAGAGGGTTTTCAAAAATCAGTCTGTATGTGTCTGACTCCAAACCCAACTACTCTAACGGGGACTCAGACAGGCCGAGGGCCTTCAGACTTCCCCAGTGGTGTCTGTGCCTGTCAGTCTGAAAAGTTTCTCAACAACAGCTGTCCCACCTCTCTACAGACTCCCAGAACTGGGAAAACAAGCTGGGTATTGTGGCTAGAAACAGTAAATAGGCTCTTCCCAGTTTGTAGCTCCAGTGTTGTCTCTCAACCTCCTTGAGTTGCTTACTGAGAGATTGTTTTTTCTTCAGCTGTTGCTTCCCATTCTTCGTGTTTTCCAGCAACCTGTTATGAAATTAAAAAGAGCCATACTGCTTTCACCCAATATAGCATAACAGAACCATCCCAGTAGTTAACCCAATGAAACACTTTTATCAATCGCTTCACAGCAGGACAGATAAATAGAATTACAATTTTCCCCAGTGGACTTCCAATATGTTTACAAACATCTCATGATATAATGGACCACACTTAGAAGTGGAGGGCTAGAAAGAGTGTCTGTGGGAAAGTTACAATTGTAAAATCACACAGTGCTCAAGTACACTGTGGAACTCCCAGCCACAAGATATCAGTGAGGACAAGAGTTTCGCAGGATTCAAAGAGGGACTGGATGTTTATATAGATAACCATAAAATCCAGTTAGAGTAGAGAGGATTGTTTCAAAAACTCTTCGATAAGCACCAAACCTTCCTGATTTGCACCACAACATTTGTCTAATAAGTGGGTACAGGTTATTTCCAAGCTCCTTATTGCAGAGCGTCTTCCAGTTCCTCTGATGCACCCGGAACAGGCCACTGGATACTAGGCTAGATAAAAATATTGCTCAGGCTGCAGGCGTGAAATCAGGAAGGCCCAATCACACTTGGAGTTGCAGCTAACAAGAGATGTTCAGAGTAACAAGAAGGGTTTCTTCAGGTATGTTAGCAACAAGAAGAAAGTCAAGGAAAGTGTGGGCCCCTTACAGAATGAGGGAGGCAACCTAGTGACAAAGGATGTGGAAAAAGCTAATGTATTCAATGATTTTTTTGCCTCTGTCTTCGCAAACAAGGTCAGCTCCCAGACTGCTGCATTGGGCAGCACAGTATGGGGGGGAGGTGACCAGCCCTCTGTGGAGAAAGAAGTGGTCCGGGACGATATAGAAAAACTGCTCGAGCACAAGTCCGTGGGCCGGAAGTGCTGCATCTGACGGTGCTAAAGGAATTGGCAGATGTGATTGCAGAGCCATTGGCCATTATCTTTGAAAATTCTTGGCGATTGGGGGAGGTCCTGGATCACTGGAAAAATGCTACTGTAGTGCCCATCTTTGAAAAAGGGAAGAAGGAGGATCCAGGGAACTACAGGCCAGTCAGCCTCACTTCAATCCCTGGAAAAATCATGGAGCAGGTCCTCAAGGAATCAATTCTGAAGCACTTAGAGGAGAGGAAAGTGATCAGGAACAGTCAGCATGGATTCACCAAGGGCAAGTCATGCCTGACTAGCCTGATTGCCCTCTATGAGGAGACAATTGGGTCTGCACTGAGAGTAAAGAGATGTTTCATTAAATATCATCTATTCTCCTGTTCTTTTTCCTTTTAGGAAGGAAAGTTCAGAACTCCTCAGACATGCGCAGTCCATAATGTCAGCTGTAAATGACACCAAATTGAACTCTGCAGTGTTCCTTCTCACTGGGATACCTGGAAAGGAAGACGTCCATCTCTGGATCTCTATCCCCTTCTGCTTAATGTATGTTATTTCGATAGTAGGAAATTCAGTCATTCTGTTCATTGTAAAAACAGATCCAAGCCTCCATGAGCCCATGTACATTTTCCTCTCCATGTTGGCTGTCACAGACCTTGGCTTGTCGATATCCAGCATGCCGACGACACTGGGTATATTCTTGTTTAACTCTAGAGAGATCAGCCTCAATGCCTGTTTTGCCCAGCTGTTCTTCATTCACGTGCTTAAATTAATTGAATCCTCTGTGCTCTTGTTGTTGGCCTTTGACCGCTATATCGCGATCCGTAACCCGCTGAGATATGCTTCCATCTTAACCCTGCCAAGAATAGCCAAGATGGGACTGGTGTGTGTGCTAAGAGGGGTGGCTCTAATACTCACAAACCCTTTTCTCCTTCAACGGTTTCAATATTTTCGAGCCAATGTCCTCTCCCATTCCTACTGCCTGCACCAAGAGGTCATGAAGATGGCTTGTTCAGATATCAGAGTGAACAGCATCTATGGCTTGTCGGTTACAATCTTTACAGTGTGGTTGGACTCACTGCTCATCTTTCTCTCTTATGTGATGATCCTCAAGACAGTGCTGAGCATCACGTCCCATGCAAAGTGTCTTAGGGCTCTGAACACCTGCGTCTCTCACCTCTGCGTTGTCCTGCTCTTCTACACGCCAATGATCGCCCTCTCTGTGATGCACAGATTTGGGGAGGGGTCTTCTCCTTTGCTTCAGATTCTCCTGGCCTATATCTATGTTCTCGTCCCACCCCTGATGAATCCAATTGTGTACAGCATGAAAAGCAAACACCTTCGTGCGAGGATAATCAGGGTGTTCATCAAGTGAAAGGTCAGTTCATCATCCAGCTCCAGCGCTGACGACAAGGGAGATGAAAAATACAGGCCACCTATTCTATCATGGACCCTTAAATCAAAAACGACATGAGCTACTGTTCTCCACTATGTAGAGACAGGTTCAGACGGGGTCTAAGTCCTGGAGTAACTGGAGAGCGGCTGGTGAGGGATGACAATGCACTCGGGGAAGGAGACCAAGGCAGGCAGCAGCGTTTAAAAAGTGACTTTGTGGAGAGCCAGGGGACAGGTGGGATGTTGGCACCTAAAGAGCTACATCAGTGGCTGCCCCAACCTCAGAATTCCTCTCGATACAGACAATAAAGAGAAGGAAGGTAGATGTTGTTTCCCATTCCACCTGGCCTGTCACTGTCCCATCTGTGATTCAACATTCATGTGCTATGAAAAAAGCTGCAGAGCTGTTCTTCTGGCACAATCCTGGCCCTTCCTGAGCTCTCTGGGTGCTGTGTGATCCATGGGGGCTGCATCAGCTGTGGACAGGAGCTATTCGAGGGACACGGACACTCACCCTTCCCCTACACCCTCAGCCAAGTGTTTGTGACTGAGTCATGTCAGACACATGATTAACACAGGAGCCCCAGAAGAAGCCATTCAGGCTGTCAATAACCTATTCCCAGATTTGTATCTTAGCGTCCAAAATATGGGGGTTAGCATGAAAACCTCCAAGCTTAGTTACCAGCTTGGACCTGGTACTGCTGCCACCGCCCAAAATATTAGAGTGTTTTGGGGCACTCTGGTCCCCCCAAAAACCTTCCCTGGGGACCCCCAGACCCAAATCCCTTGAGTCTCACAACAAAGGGAAATAAACTTTTTCCCTTCCCCCCCCCCAGGTGTTCCTGGAGAGATACACAGAAGCAAACTCCGTGAAGCTAAACAGAGGGATTCCACCCTCCCCGTTCCCAGCCTGGAGAACAGAATTACCGAGAGTCAATCTCTCTTCCCCCCTCACCCAGAGGGAATGCAAAGTCAGGCTAGTACATCTAACACACCCAGGTTTCCCCCTGACTTCTTCCTCCCACCAATTCCCTGGTGAGTACAGACTCAATTCCCTGGAGTTACCCAGTAAAGAAAAACTCCAACAAGTCTTAAAAAGAAAGCTTTATATAAAAAGAAAGAAAAATACATAAAAATGGTCTCTCTGTATTAAGGTGACAAATACAGGGTCAATTGCTTAAAAGAATATTAAATAAACAGCCTTATTCAAAAAGAATACAATTCAAAGCACTCCAGCAACTATAGACATGTAAATACAAAACAAAAAACCAACTTTGTACTCACAAATTGGAAACAGAAGATTAGAAAGCAGGAAATAGAAAAATCCTTCTCATAGCTGAGAGAGATTCAGGCAGACAGAAGACAAAAAACTCAGACACAAACTTCCCTCCACCCAGAGTTGAAAAAATCCTGTTTCCTGATTGGTCCTTTGGTCAGGTGCTTCAGGTTACTTTTTTTCCAGGTGAAAGAGACATTAACCCTTAGCTATCTGTTTATGACACAGGCAACCTCTCTACTCCTATTCATGGCTCTGCACACAACACACCTCTGAGCCCGCTCCCCACCGAGGCAGAGCAGAGCTGCATGCATGAGTGAGGATATGATACACAGGAGTCCTGGGAAGAGACTCAGGCCCAGGTTCCCTCCTCCTCCCCTTCATTTGTGCTGCCCCAGCAATGAAAAGGGGTGGAAATAGTCCTCATCTCCCCAACAGAGGCACAGCCAGCTCCAATCCCAGCCCAGCCCATTCACTGCAGGGTGACCACCCTTTCAAAATCAAAAGAAGGATAGAGGCAGGAGCCCCGCCTCCTCTGTGACACTGCCCCACTCCTCTTCTCCCCCATGAGGCCCCACCCTCTTCTCCCCTTCTTCCCCCAAGGCTCCACCCTCTCTCCAGGCCAGAAGCTATAGCTGGGCCATGGTGAAATGTGTCCGGGGAGCTAGAACCACTGTGAGGACCACCAGATCCTCCAGCTGCCCTGGACAGGAGGCTGAGGGGCCCAAGAGAAGCGCCCTGCCTGTGTCCCTGTCCCCCAGGATGCACCCCAGGGTTGTTGGAGAGTCTGAGGCTCCCCACAGCAGCCTGAGGTCCTGGGGTTACTCTTCCCATGGCCTGGCTGGTGGCCTGGCTGGGGGGAAGAGCCTCAGAGGATGTGGAGGAGTAGGGGGAAGGGCTTAGTGGGAAGAGATGGGACAGGGGATGGGGACTCCTTGGAAAAGGAGCAGGGGTTGTGGCAAGGCTGCTCCAATGTTCACCCCGAAAAGGAGTTTGGCGGGGAGCTCTTAAGTAAAGGAGGAGGATGGGGACAAAGGGTAGGAGACCTTGTGTTTTAGAGAAGATTGAATTAATGTGAACCCTCAAATTGGGCTTTTGTATTAAATATCCCAGGCGGAGAGTATGTCTTGAATGGACCTTAGAGGGAAGGGCAGGGTTCATGAAGGGCTACCGCAGTCCACAAGGGGGCACTCTGGGGTGGCCCCATCCACAGGGAGTTAGCGAGAGTGAGCTGTGAACTTGAAAACTGTTACCACTGGGCAGAGTTTAGCTCAGCCCCTAGGCTGCTCTAGACCTCACTGAGGCAGGGGGAGAACAGGCCAGTGAATCAAACCCCTGTAACTGGCTCTTTGCCATCCCTGCTCTCTACATGGTAGCAGGGATCTCTGTTGATGCAGCAGAGAATCCACCTGTACTTCTCACCACTCAGATGGCTGTAAGTCTGGCCCTGTCGTCTGGGCACTGCTCTGTCATTCAGGACAGCCGGGTTTGATTCCATTGCCAGGTGTAACCATGGGCAAAGCCATTGGCTGTCTCTGAGCCTCTGCACAGGTGGATAATAGCCCTGCCCTGCCTCACAGAAGTGGAGATAGGATAAATACGTACAAGGTACAGTGAGGGGTAGGTAGTAGAATTCTGAGGGGAATGTTGGAGTGTCACAAGGATACCGGGCCTTTCAGCACAGTCAGCAGACTGGTGTTTGCAGCCATTGAGGCTGAATGGGTCTAACTTCCAAATAATGGAGCAACATCCACAGGGGCCTCACCTTAGACTGTCTGGCTGGGAGAAAGCAGTCTGAGGGCAAAGGTCAGCTCCACACCTTGGCCCGGTAACATGGACACGGCTGAGCACTATGGTGACTGGGCCCAGGCTCACACAGGTTTCAGCACAAGCTGCTTCCTCAGGAAATGGGCAAACAGATGGGAAGATGCTCTCAGAGACACAGGGAAATGAGGCTGTGTCCAAAGAAGGGGCATATTCATGGGTGGGCCCAAATCGAGCAGAGCCTCCCCCAATCCAGTGACTGCAAATCCTGACCGCAGATCAGTGTCCAGATGTCCAGCCGTGTCTCTCTCCTGCCAGTCCCATGCGATGATGCCCTGCCCAAATGGGATGTGCCTCGTGGGTGCCTGTCTGGCCCAATAGCAGATTAACCACTGGGTCTGGGCCAACGGGGCCACCTCAATCTGCTCCACCTGCCCAGTGCTCCTGCAGAGAAGCAGGGTCCGAGCACGGGGGCTTGCCCTATTCCCCCCTCCCAGCACTCCTGTTGGGGTGTGGGTCAGGGTACAGGAAGAGGGGGAGAGGACAAGACCCAGCTCTTGGCCCACTCACAGGCAGGAGTGCCGGGCAGGGGAAGCGGGGCAATCCCCCTGCCTGGACCCCACTAACCTGCAGGAGCACTGGGCGAGGCAAGCCCCCGTAACCCAAACCCACTGTCTGGTGGGAGTGGGGGCTGCGGTAGGGGTGAGGAGTAAGCC
Source organism: Gopherus evgoodei (assembly GCF_007399415.2). Classification (NCBI taxonomy): domain Eukaryota; kingdom Metazoa; phylum Chordata; order Testudines; family Testudinidae; genus Gopherus; species Gopherus evgoodei. Next base: position 266,389 of record NW_022060089.1, read on the forward strand.
TCAGTTGACCTGGCCCAGTCAGGACCCCACAAATCCTAATCTGCCTCTCTGGGGGGAGGCAGCCCCCCCAGCCCCCGTCATTGCCTGCCCACCTGAAAGCTAGGTCCAGTCAGTTTTCCTGTTTAGCTGCACCACTGGAGACCCTTGGCTTCCCAAAAGAATGTATGTTGGGCCAGTTCTGTTCCTCTGTCTCTAGAGCAAAGCCCAAGTAACTTAGCTTGTAGTGACATGTGAGATAGATGAGTGTAGATGTATGACAGCTGCCTGTTATTTTAAAATCATTTTCTCTAATGCTTTGTGCTGTTTGTTAATAAAGATACTACGTTTAAGCAGGCTGCATGTGACTGTATCGTTCTGGTCACAAGCACCCGAAGGGAAGAGACGGAGGTGTCCAGTCAGACCTGCTTGGTGATAAGCGTTTAGCATAGATGGGGCGTTGTTCCCGGTTGGAACAATGGGACAATTAAGAATATAAGAACATAAGAATGGCAATACTGAGTTAGACCAAAGTCCTGTGATGGTGCACCCCATAAGGACCTATGGAAATATGCTTATGAATGTATATATGACATAACTGGAATATGTTTTATGCTACATATGCCATGTATCCTATTTCTGTAAAGGTTATGATCTACTGAATCTATCCACCCTATTTGTATGCATGTGTCATTGTTGTATTCGAAGTTATGAATATTGCCTGTGTACTTGCTAAGTAACCTTAGTAAAGCATTTTGGTCAGCTTCCTGAGAATGGAATGTGTAAATTAAGTGTTCAATCAAGAAAACACTTAAAGGACAATGAATTTTTTGAAGGCTCCAATCCACATAAGAAGTCTACCTGAAGACGTTCAGGGTAGCATGTAAACAATGGCTTCTGCCTGTAAAAACTGAGTCATGCATTTTGTTCTATTTGTGAATGCAGGTTTTTGTACATAATTCTACGTTTGTAAGTTCAGCAGCTCCCATTGGCCTGAAGCAGTGATCCGCGGCCAGCGGGAGCGACGATCAGCCGGACCTGCAGACAGGACAAGTAAACAAACCGGCCCAGCCCACCAGGGGTTTTCCCTGTACAAGTGGCATCCCAGGTTTGGGAAACACTGTTTTAGAGGAAAAGGAACTCAGACTCCCCAGTATAACAGTGAAGAAGGATAAAGAATCAATGTCTAATGTGGAACCAGTAGAATCCAGTAGTCATGACTCTCCAATAACCATGGTAACAACTGTAAAAACCTTAGAAGCACTTGCAAAAATTGTAGGGCCAATGGAAAAGGGAGATCCAGTGGCTTCCAGTGGAGCACACTTGGAAACGGTAGTGAAACTCTTCCAGATAGATAAAGAGAATTTAATTAAACTTTTACCGTTAACTGTAAACAAAGCCTTATGGAATATGTTGCCACCAGTATTTTTAAAAGGAGAAAAATCATTCAGAGACACTGCTGCTTTTAGAAAAAAATATGCATCCAGGCCAGGCAGGACTTACTTTGGTAGCTAACATGAAGCAATGGGAAGGCAAATCACCACATTAATTTCATAACAGACTTTCTGCAGCCCGGATATCTAAGAAAATGCCTGGAAAGGAAACAGAATCACAATATATTAATTTGCTCATTAACCATTCTTTACCAGCAGCTTGGGGTAAAGGAATAGTGCATGTGAACCCCGGGAGCACTCTTGCAAAAGTGCTAGACTTATTGTCTAAAGCCTATAGCTATATTGAAACTCACACCAAAAGAACTCACCCTCCTATAGCAGTTGCTCAAGGAGCTTCAGGTAAATCAGTAATTAAAGTATAAGGCCCACAAACTGTTAGACAAGAACAATCACCTGATCCAAAAGGGTTGGATAATAATATTAAGATCAATTCAACCCAAAGGGGGCCATACCACCACATCCCCAAATTGAAAATCCCAGATACTATAACCCTAGAAACATGAATGAAGGGATAGCGACACGTTCCATAACATCTTCACCAACTACAAGCAGGAAACAATTCATGTCTGATATGAACTCTTACCGCTCTCACCAGAGAAGCCCGATCTGTCAATCCCCTAGTCCTGTAATGGAGATGATTATTAAAGAACTCCGTCACGTGGGGGAAACATTAGATTCTCACAAGTGGGAAATACAAGAAATACAGCAGCAAATTCATTCCATAATATTAAACAACCAACACACCCCAACTCAACCCATTCCAATAGCAACTGAACTGGAATCCTGGATTTCAAATCCACACATGGAGTGTGAGAATCAGGAAGTGAAGAAAAATGTAGACTCAGAGGAACAGAATGTGAAATGCCAAAAGGTCCCCTGCAGAGTTGTTGTCTCTTTAAGAAGAGATGTAAGCAAGGAACCCACCATATCCTCAATGGTGAGGAGCCTCCATTTTTTGTTTATTATTAATTCTGGCACCTCAATCTGAATAATTAATGATCAAAATTTAAAATCATCCCCTTTATCATCAGGACAATCCAGAGTGTTAGCAGCATTTGCAAGTAACCAAATCACAGCTGTGTTATCAAACCCAGTAGTGATAAAAATAGGAAACATGAAACAAAAATGTATTTGCACCAGCAAATTTAAACAAACCCTGCAATTTATTGGAATAAATTTTCTGAGGAAACATGGAGGCATTATAGATTTAACCAGTCACTTGCTCTGCATAACTATAGTACAGGCATTAAACAATCAATCTGTTGTCATTTCCATTTGTAACATTGTTTCAACTGTAAAAAAACCGGAAAATATATACCCTAGAAAATATTGCAGAAGGGAAAACGGATGTGCAGGCATTGGTAACTAAGCATGTTGATGCTTTTGCTAAACATAAGCATACATTTGGAAAGATGAATACGACTGTTAACATTTCAGGAGAAGATTTTCCCCCACAGTTCAGCTATCTTCAATGGACAAATGAAATGAATTCTGTCTAGTTTTCCAGACCATCTGCTTTTTTCAGTATGTAGATAACATTTTTTTATCTTCAGAGACTCAGGAGGAACATCTGGAGTGCCTGGATGAACTTCTATAAATCGTTAAGGAAGCAGGACTAAAGAGTTACCCAGCAAAGGTGCAACTAATGGATCCCAAAGTGTATTTTTTAGGCATCACATTGTCTCAAGGAAGTCTGACACCTGCCCAACAGAAGATGAATGCAATTTGGGAATTGTCTGTGCCCACTAACATAAATTCTTTACCTTCTTTTTTAGGCTTAGCAGGAGACCATTGGGAATTCGTCCTTACCTTTGCTCGCATTGGACGTCCACGCTACAATCTCTTGAAAAATGAAGTTGCCTGCATTACTGCTTGCTTTAACTTGATGAATGCATTTACATGCTGGTCCGCCCAGACCCAAGCAACAGATCCCAGCAAACCATATCATCTAGAGGTATCTGGTATTCCTGAATCCAAAGGGTTTGCACTTTGGTGTTGGCAGCATGTACCCATCTATGGTCAGAGAGAAGCTGTAACCTTCTTTAGTAGAAGTCTGGAGGGGCCAGTATTAATTTTCAGAGTCCTTGCAGGTCCACACCTTCTGCACTCAAAATGCCAGAGTGGGGAATCAGCCTTGACAGTTGTGTTGGAACTGAACTCAAATTTGCCTATTAAAGCTAAAAATTGGCAAATAATAGTATCTTGGGTCCAAGAAAGAAGGAACCCAGACCAAAACCAATTTGGAATACCAGGCCTGTCAACTAAAATCTTCTTTAAATGGAATTATCAACCAAACTAAAAGCAATTTATATCTAAGACTTGGAATAAAGCTTTGTTTACTGCATGAACTAATAGTACAACTGTAGCAATTCATAAGGTTCAAAATCATATGCCAGGTTTGTACAGACTAGGATTGAAAGATGGGCAAAAATTGCTATTGTGGAAGGATTTCCCACTGAAGGTTCAGAAACATGAAGAAAGTTATGTACACTATTTTCCAAAGAAATCAGGCAGCTAAATACTTCACCCAGTCACTCATAACAATTTTTACCAACACTTTAAAGAAATAGTACAGAAACATATTATTCTTGTATATGATATGTAAAAAAATGAGCACGTCTTATGTAAATTGGGGGGAAAATCTCTCCCTTATTGGACGAATCTGGGGGAGAAGGATTTAAAACATATATTCCAGAGGAAGTTCACACTTTGCCAATCAGTAATGAAATTCCAAATGGATCCTGGGAAAACAGAACTAAATGTCAAAGGTCAGTAAGAACTGAAACAATAATCAAAAACAATCTAAAGCATAAAAATAAGGAAAAATATAAAGCCCTTATCCAAATTAAGGTTTTAGATAAAGTCAAAGTTATTAATAAATATTTAAAAGTAGAGGCACAGGCAAGGATAGTGAAAAATAACCATGATTCACATAACTCAGTGGAATGTCCAGAATTGTAGAAAGACCCTGTTATTGGTCTCACTGCCACACCTATGGCAGGGGTATTAATCAACCAAGTAAAATTCATGCATATTCCTGTTCTGTTAATTTTATCTAAGTGGCAAACCGTGAGAGGGCCAGCAGATTCTAACACCATCTAGGAAGATGCAAGTATGTCTGTAGGTATAACTGGGGGTGTTCATTATATTTATCTATAGAAATTGTGTATGCTGTAACATTTATTACTTTGTTGGTAACTTTAATAAAACTACAAAAAGATAGATGCTGTTGTAATTGTAGATGTTATTTGCCTGTGGTTTCATGTGTTCCTATGAACTCTAGATCTAAAACAAACAGAGGTAACACTGTTAAACTCAAAATGACAGCCACCAGAGCCAAATGCACTGAAACATGTGATTCATCAGGGCATGCAATGGCATGTGACCTCTGGAATCTTATTAAAAAAATTCAGCATCATATTAGCTATCTGCCAGTCATCTGGTACAGAGGCTGATTTAAGTGATAGGTAACATAGAACAGTTAGTTGTTCTGCAATTTGATATTTGAGTTCCTTAACAACTCTTAGGTGAATATCATCTGGTCCTGGTGACTTTTACTTGTAATTGATCAGTTATAAAACCTAGGTGGCAGATGTCATAAACATATAGCTAAGAGTAGCATAAAATCCCTCCTTTACCTGTAAGGGGTTAAGGAGCTTAAAAAACCTAAAGAACCAATAAGAAAAGAAGATACTTTAAAATCTGTGTGGTGGAGGGAGGTTTTGTATGTGCTTTCTTTCTTTGTTTTCTCCTTGGATGAGAAAGGGACAAGGTGGGGAAAAAACATCTCTTAAAAAACTACCTGAATTGACCATCTAAGATTATAAAAATTGTAAGTAAAGGCAAGGAAATGTGTTAGATTATCTTTCGTTTTGGCTTGTGAATTTTCCCTATGCTAAGAGGGAGGTTTATTTGTGGTTTTTGTGACTTTGAAGCTAAGCCTAGAAGGGAATCCTCTGTGTTTTAAATATGTTATTTACCCTGTAAAGTTATCTTCCATCCTGATTTTGCAGGTGTGATTCTTTTACTTTTCTTTAAAAAAAATAAAATTATTCTTTTAAGAACCTGATTGATTTTCAGTGTCCTAAAAACCCGGGGGGTTGATCTGTGCTCAAATTGCACCAATTGGTGAGGATATTATTCTCAATCCTCCCCAGGAAAGGAGGTGAAGGGGCTTGGGGAAATATTTTGGGGACACAGGGACTCCAAGTGACCCTTTTCCTTAATCTTTGTCTAAATCAGTTAGTGGTGGCATCAATACTGTCCAAGGACAAGGAAAGGAATTTGTGCCTTGAGGAAGTTTTTAACCTAAGCTGATAGAAATAAGCCTAGAGGGTTTTTCATGCAGGTCCCCATATCTGTACCCCAGAGTTCAGAGTGGGGAGGGAACCCTGACAGGTGTCTTTGACTCAGTGTTGTTAATAGCAGTGCCCCATCACACAGGATGTTGTACTGATGTTAGGTAATAAAGCAAGTCCTCACTCACCTCTCCAACACCCGAGGTTGTGCGGAGTTGGAATATGGGCCCACAATTCTGTCAGAGACCAGACACAAATGCGTTGATCAACGGGCACACACTACCCCAAAAGCTTTAGAATAAGTGTGGCCCCTTTATTAGGGGTGGGCATCAATATTTATACACAGAAGTAAACAAAGTGATTAACAAAAGATAATGGTCATGCATAATCAATCAAGATTTTACAGGAAGAGCAAGTTTAACAAGTAAATGCATAGAGATAAAGGCTAATGGCTACTTGAGGAAGGGGGTGTCATGAGTAGTTTGCAGGTCAGTGCTTTGTTCAAAAAAGGTTCAGAAAGGATTATGCAGAGACGGCCAGTCTGGGTGTTTTTTGGCTCCAAAGTTCACCAAAAGTTTAGACCCAACATTCCTCCATTTGTAGCTTTGAGATAACTATTAATCAAAAAGCTACACTCTATTTCAAGATCTCAAGGGCCGCTTGGCAATTTCAGCCTGGGCCAATTCGAAGAGAGTAAGGCTTTTAGCTGAAGTGGGAAAAGAATAAACTGACTTACATGAGTTTATGAGGGAGGGGACACACTGAATACAGCAACACAGTATTATAAGGACTACCATGGCCCCAACAACACCCACCAAGAGGTTTTTAACCCACCCAAATCCGGGCAGCCAATTCCATAAGGCTCCCCACCAATCATAAGGTGGCTGGCCAGAGGAGTAGTTTTTAGCCATTTCCCTTAGGTGTTTGGTACGTTGAAAAGTGTCAGAGTAGGTGTCATTTACAAAAACACAGCATTCTTCATTTATGAGGGCGCAAGTTCCTCCCTGGGCTGCTAACATCATATCTAAAGCCATTCTGTTTTGCAAAGCCAACTGGCGCAGCTGGGACATTTCCCCGGCCTGGTTCTCAAATAGGGTTGCAGTTTCATTGGTCAAAGATTCTAATAGTCCCTGTAGACGGATGATAGCACCCTTCAAGCTAGTGTGACCAGCCCACCGCTGCCAGGACAAACCATCACGGAAATTAATATCTCTGTCAGTTTCACGGATGTTACGAACGTGGGGAAAATGAGGGGGGGTGAGGGAGATCCGAGAAGGCGGTGCTAGCCATGCCAAATAACATGACCCTGCCCAATCAGGGGAGAGGAAATAATAAGCCTTGGGCCCGCACACCCAGTATGTTCCATATAATGCGTTTTGGGTATTCCATTTCTCAAAGTAGGAGGTAACCCACCGCCCGTTGTACCACTGTTCCCCTGGTAACGCAGAGGGGTCGTTGTGTGAACTGCAGAGGCACAATTTGGTAGTGTTGTCCTCAAAGGGCAGTGTAGTACTGCTTGAGCAGTTGTAGAAGGCAATTGTGTATCCTTTAACAATTAGTTGGACACCCTCGAGCTCTGAGCAGGGCTTTTTAAAAACTGACTCTGAAAACCTGCCCCTCCATGAAAAAGTTGAAAAGGTTGGATCGGGGTGAGGGATCCACATATGGGATAAGTGGGATGCGCAAGGCTTGAAGCCAAGATTTTTACTAAAGGCGGTGCCATTAAAATATATGTTGCATTTACTTGTTCCCACAAAAGTTGACCCTTTTTCTTTAACAAAACACAGTGATCCTGTTTGATTGGTTACCCTGAGATATTTGTTAATTGGCACTTCTGTTTTGTCCCATGTAAGATTGGGTTGGACTGGATCTTTTATTCTAGTCGGTGGCATCCAAGTCATATTAGCAGTGGTTAGGGGAATGGGTGTGAAGGGGAGTCCCTGTGCTGCATTTACTGGAAATTGAGTACATACCCAGCAATCACTTCTATTCCTAAAATACGAGTTTTAACCTCATGGGAATATCTAATAAAAGCATTATCTTCATAAGCAGAAAATAAACTGAAAAAGCATAAAAAACATACAGTTGTCAGAATAAAGGGTCCTCTCATTTTTTCCGAGTTAATTTAAGTCTAATGTCTGAGAGAGGTAAGCTGGTCCACTGGTCGAAGGCAGTGTCCTCAGTGGTGACAAGAGCTGCTGGTCCGTCACTGTGGTCCACTACGGCTGGCTTGACGTGGGAGTGGTGGATCCAAGATTTGCGTCCTTCCAGGAACACTGCAGTCTGGGTTGTCAAAAGAACCTGGTGGGGTCCAGTAAACCTTGGCTGGAGGGTGTCGTCACGAACGAACTTTTTGGCCCAGACGAAGTCCCCTGGTTGGAACGGGTGGATTTGTTCCTCCAGCGGCACGGTCTGGGAAAACTGCGAGGCTTTCCAAAGGGTACGGAGGCGAGCCTGTAGGGAGAGAAACTGACACGCAGTCATATGATCCCCTCCCAATAGTGAAACATCAGCACGTGGTAGCGCCCCGCCTTTGAAAGGGGGGTGTCCATAGAGCAGTTCAAAGGGGGATAATCCCAATGCGCGGGTTGGGCGAGTACGAAGGTGAAACAGGACCAAGGGAAGTACCTGAGGCCACTTTAATCCTGTTTCCTGACAGTATTTAGCCAATGTAAACTTAAGTTCCCTATTCATACGCTCAACTTTCCCGCTAGACTGGGGGTGGTAGGGTGTATGAAAGGAGTGTGAAATGCCCAGTCCTTGTTCTAAATGGCCAAGGACATGACCAGTAAAGTGAGGTCCGCGATCTGAGTCGAGCACAAGAGGGATGCCAAAACGGGGTACAATATCTCTAAGGAGAATCTTCGCCACTGTGGCAGCAGTACAATTAGCAGTAGGAAAAGCTTCGACCCAGGAAGTCAGAGGGCAAACCAAAACAAGGAGGTGCTTTTTTCCAAAAGCCTTTGGCATATCTGCAAAATCAATTTGAAGATGTTGAAATGGAGCAGCAGGCGGAGGTCTTCCACCCTTAATTTTGTTAAGAGGTGGAGCAGGTCCATTACGCTGACATGTGCTGCATGCTTTCACTATTGATAGGCAATAGGGTTGAATGCCTGGAGCATACCAAAAGCGAGCGATAGTGTCCACGAGGGCGTGCGTGCCGTAGTGACCCCCTTTATCATGGTGCCAGCGAACTGCCACAGGGTATGTGGAGCGAGGGAGGCAGGCTCGGCCATCTGGCATAAGCCAGGTCCCTTTGACCAGAGTGGCCCCGAGGCTTTCCCATGATTTTAGTTCAGCAGCGGGTACTGGTACGGGGTGCGGTGGAGTAAAGGAGGAGGTTGCAATAGCCAATGTGGGCATGGCTAAAGGTAAGGTGGCAGCCTTTTTGGCGGAGGCGTCAGCCAGGGCATTCCCACGGGTAACGGGGCTGCTATCTTTAGTATGGGCCCGGCAGTGAACTACAGCCAGGACGGAGGGTTTTTGGAGGGCGTCCAAAAGCTTGTGGATGAGGGGGAGGTGCTGAATGGGTTTACCGGCAGCTGTCTGGAAACCTCGAAACTTCCAGAGGTGGATATGACAATGCACAACTCCAAAAGCATATTTGCTATCAGTAAAAATGGTAACGGTCTTACCAGCGGCCAACTGGCAAGCTCGGGCCAGGGCATAGAGTTCAGCGGCTTGGGCTCCCCAGTTGCCTGGCAGTGAGGCGGCCTCTTGAATGTCCCATTCAGAGGTGACAGCATAACCAGTGAAACGCTTGCCATCAACATAGAAGGAGCTTCCGTCCGAGAAGAGGATGCAATCGGGGTTGTCCAGTGGCACGTCAAACAGGTTGTCTCTTATCTGTAAGATGCTGGAAACTACTTCCACACAGTCGTGCTGGTCCTGGGGGACTGGCAGGTCAGGAAGCAAGGTAGCTGGATTAAGGGGTCCACACCTTTCAAAAATTAGGTTAGTGTCTTCTAAGAGTTCGGCCTCTAGCTGTTGCTGACGATGGGCCGAAAAGACTTGGGTTGTGCCCCTACGCAGAAGGGCTGACAAGGCATGAGAGGTCCAAACCGTGGTAAAATGACCCAGGGTTAGGCTCTTTGCCTTTGTGATCAGCAGGGCAGCTGCTGCCAGAGTCCGGGTGCAGGATGGGGTTCCCTGAGCGACAGGGTCGATTTGCTGAGAGTAAAAAGCAAGCGGGAAATGGTGGGGCCCGCTCAGCTGGGTAAGGACACCACTAGCAATTCCGCCCCTCTCGTGGACAAAAAGGTGAAAGGGTTTGCTGTAATTGGGGGGGCGGAGAGACATGGAGGAGGCCACACTGTCCTTGAGTAACTGAAAGGCTTGAATAGTGTCCGGGGACCACTGCAAAGGGTCAGGAGCAAGGTTAGCAGTGAGTCGGTGGAGCGGTTTGCTTAACTCCCCGCAGGACGGCAACCAGGGGCGACAGAAGCCAATTAATCCTAAGAAACCTCGAAGTTGTTTCTTGGTGTTCGGTAGAGGGCAGTTTTGAATAGTCTTTATGCGGGCTGGGTCCATCTGTCTTCCTTCTGGGGTTAACAGGAAGCCCAGATATCGGACCTTCTGTGAGACCCACTGAATCTTTTTAGGGTCTACCTTGTGGCCTCTGGTGTGTAGGTATAATAAAAGTGCCTTACCATCGATGCGGAGGGCAGCTTCTTCGCGATTACCTAATAGGATGTCATCTACGTATAGGACCAATGTGGATCCCTGCGGACTGGTGAAACCTTTCAAGTCGTGGCGGAGGCACTGGCTGAAAATCGTGGGGCTGTCTCTGTAGCCTTGAGGAAGTCGTTGCCAGACATAACTTTGTCCCTCCCAGGTGAAACCAAAGAGATACTGAGAGTCTGGGTGCACAGGAATGCTGAAAAAAGCTGATTTTAAGTCAATAACAGTGAACCACTCAGCATCCCAGGGGATTTGGCTGATGATAGTAGCTGGGTCAGGAACTACTGCATGAAGAGGGACCACATACTGATTAACAACTCGTAGATCCTGTACAAAGCGCCAACGAACAGGGTCTCCGTCCTTTTTAGGAGGCTTTTTGACAGGCAGTATAGGGGTGTTACAGGGAGTGCGCTGAGGGCGGACTAGCTTTTGTGCAATGAATCCCTCAATAATGGGGCGGATGCCCTCCCGGGCTTCCAGCGACAGGGGGTATTGAGGGACTGACGGGGGGGTTAAGGAAGGCTTCACCTGAATCCTTACGGGCTCTGCCGAAAGGAGCAGGCCAACATCAGTGTCAGAAATTCCCCAGAGGGTTGAAGGCAAGTCAGTGAGGTCAGGGGAGAGAGAGGGGGGTGTTTCCCAATTACCCTGAGTAGGGGCCGAATCTCCTAACACTGTCATCAATAATCCTACCCCTTCAGGAGTGCAGGTTAAAGTAGCCTCAAGCTTACAGAGTAAATCCCGGCCCATCAAAGGGATCGGACAAGCTGGGGAAAAAAGAAAACGGTGAGAAAAACATTTATCAGCATAAATAACATTCAAAGGCAAAGTGAGTCCCAGAGACTGTGGGTTGCCCTCCACCCCAGTCGCAGTTTTAACCTCAGAGGATAGCCAGGGAGAGGGGGCATGATTTAAAAGAGAGAAAGTAGCCCCAGTATCAATGAGGAAAGAGACAGGCAGTCCCTGGACTGAAAGGGTTAAACGAGGCTCTTCGCTGGGAGGAGAGAAAGTGAGAAAGGAGCCGGCTAAAGACATTAAGGAAATAAGACCATCACATTGTTTGCCTTCGCCCCCGGGGTACCGTCATTGAGGAGGCTGAGTTTGCTGCGGCTGCTGCTGTTTTCCATAGTTGATCCAGGCCTGGGGGATGGGCTGAGCTGGTGGTGCAGGGGTGTATTCCTCACTTGTGTAAGCATCTGCGGATGCAGCCAGACCTTCTGGGCGTCCCCAGGGGCATTCACGTTTAAAGTGACCAGGCTGTCCGCACTGAAAACAATTTCCTGATGGCTGGGGTCGCCAGGACCCTCTTCCCCGGGCACCCTGGAATCCCCTGCCACGGCCACGGCCTTTGCCTCGAACACCACCGTGAAAAGCTAAAGCCATCAGCTTATATTCTTCCTTTTTCTCTTTCTTTTTACTACTTTCCCTTTCTTTCTCCCAGGCAAAATCAGCTACTTCCAACACTGAAGTGACTGACTCACCTCCCCAACCAGGGCGAAACTTTAAGAAGTAATCCCTTACAGGGGGCACCGACTGATTCACAAAAAATGAAATAAGAGTAGGGTGGTCTGCTTCTCTCTCAGGATCCATCTGAGTGAACATTCGGGCCCCCTCCAATAGCCTCGACCAGAACTTTCTGGGCGGCTCATCAGATTCCTGCCGAATCTGCATGAACTTAGCCTGATTAGGCGAGCGGCGAGCCATTTCCTTGAGTCTCTCTAACAATCGCTCTCTATCTGTTCGCAGCTGAGTCAGCCTTAGCTGAGTCCAGTCTAGGGGATTCCAGCCAGCGGCCAGATCCCGCCTATCCATCCAAGTAACATTAGCTGCATTGCTATCTCCCCATGTCCTTTCTGCCATCCACAATCTACTACGTTCTTCTCCAGTCAAAACTCTACTTAACAACTGATCCACATCCGTATAAGTAGGATTATAACTTAAAAACAATCTTTCTAGAAGTTCTATGATCTTTCGGGGATTTTCCCCAAAAGACCCTGAAAACTGTCCCCACTCTTTCAAATCCCATTCTAGCCATCCTTTATATTCCACAATACTAGCATGTTGCAATCGTCCATCATTGCTCATATAAGGTTGATCGTGCACCTGTAAAGGCATCTCTACAACCATACTTTTATTATTCGCAAGAGATTTGACAGAGACATCCTCTAGGCTATCCTCAGGGGGGGGGCATGCACCCTGCTGTACCTGCTTGGACCTAAGCCTAGTAACTACTCCTCCCAAGGTTGGCCCCTCCAATTCCTCCTCATCCTTCTGCACAAATTCCAATCTGGGATCCTGCAGATTCCCCTCTGCTACAAGGAGAGAGTTCCCCTGCGGAGGAATAGGGGCAGGTGCAGAGGGGACCAGCTGACGAGTCAAAACACGCCGTGGTCTACACCCTTCATCGAAATAACCTGGAGGGGGTTCACTCTCGGGAGAGTACCTGACTGCCATAATTTTTAAAGATTTCCACAGCTCTGCTGCTGTGTCCCAACAAAACCAGTAACATAACTGTCCCGGATGGTCTTTTTCGATCTGGCTCTTTACTCCTCTTAAGGCAGCCTGCTCGAAAGAGCCATACGAAGGCCACCTCATCTCCGAGTCGGCCAATACCGCGGTATACCCAGTCCAATTCCTTACACATAGTGTGTACAACTTCTTCCTAGACATTCCTGTCTGTACTGGGAGTTTCCCTTCATTCCATAACTTATTTACAATCCCCAACGGACTCTCAAGAGGCACGCTAGTCCCTTGACCCATGGTGTCTGACAGGAGCCCTCCAACTGGCGTTTACCCTGCTGTCCAATACACGACCCCTCAATATTGAATTGGCTAGGAGAAATCTCCTGTGGCGCCTTGCCAATTCATATATGAGTGGTCTGACCACTGGACAGAGGTACCGCACCAGAAGGAATCCCGGACGAGCCCCCAAATTGTTAGGTAATAAAGCAAGTCCTCACTCACCTCTCCAACACCCGAGGTTGTGCGGAGTTGGAATATGGGCCCACAATTCTGTCAGAGACCAGACACAAATGCGTTGATCAACGGGCACACACTACCCCAAAAGCTTTAGAATAAGTGTGGCCCCTTTATTAGGGGTGGGCATCAATATTTATACACAGAAGTAAACAAAGTGATTAACAAAAGATAATGGTCATGCATAATCAATCAAGATTTTACAGGAAGAGCAAGTTTAACAAGTAAATGCATAGAGATAAAGGCTAATGGCTACTTGAGGAAGGGGGTGTCATGAGTAGTTTGCAGGTCAGTGCTTTGTTCAAAAAAGGTTCAGAAAGGATTATGCAGAGACGGCCAGTCTGGGTGTTTTTTGGCTCCAAAGTTCACCAGAAGTTTAGACCCAACACTGACAAATATGTTACAGTTTGAGAGGCACTCAGATGCTATTGTAACTGATGCCGTAGCTAAGTGCCTTAGGGAGATATCAGCTCTGTATCCCTCATAAGGGTGATTTGGGTCTCTGGGTGCAGAACCTGAACTCTTCCCAACACCCCTTGGTGATGAGGCTTGTCATTAGTGTCCCTGCCTGCAGGTATATGGGATCTTGGGGAGCAATTACCACACAGCTGGGGTTCCAATTAATTTCTTTATTAAAGGAAAAAAAAGGAAGTGGTTGGAATTTAATAATGAAATACGATGGGATGGGGTGTATAGGGTGTTTACAATAGACAACGATGGGGGGGTTCTTCTTATTGAACAGTGTAGGGAGTTCTAATAGTGGGCTACAGCAAGTGGGGTTCAGCACAATGGGATACAGTACAGTCAATAAGCAACTCTAGATACAGTGTGGAAATGCAAAGCGTACCCAAAAGAAATGCAAAATAAACTGGTAGCTTCTATATGAGTTAATAGCTAGATACACAATGTAACACAGTGGCATCAATGTAAATACAAAGTATATCAGAAAAGTGGAGGCAACCAATGAGGTGTTATAATTACAAGTAAAATGTGAGTTACAGTACAACAATACAATATCAATATAAAGGCTGGGTCAAGAAACAGGAGGACGGGGAGTGAGTGATTAGTGGTATGCAGACGAGCGGCTGGAAGCAGCGAGAGACTCTGAAGCGCTGCAGGGCAAGGACAAGGGAGCAGTGTGATGGTGATCTTCGGTAGGGGAGGGCAGCGGAGAAGTGTAAAGAAAGGCTAGAGAGAGGTTTAAGCAACAAGCGGACACCAAAAACAAAGGTAAAAAAAAAAGCTGCAAAGGGTTTGGGAAGTTTCACAGGGGGAGAGGCAGCAAGGGGTTTGGGACGTTCGGAGGGTGATGCAGACGCGGGGGAAAAGCAGCAAAGGGTTATAACAGGGAGACACGGAGGAGCACACAGAGGGGGAGATTGGAGCGGGGGAAAAACAGACACGGGAAAGTTCAGGGAGAGATCGGGACAGCAGGATGGTGAATTTAAGCAGCAAAAGACCTTATCTATCTTAACCAACGACTAGGCAAAACAACAAATATCACAATTCTAAGCAAAGTTATAACAGGCAACTATACGGAGCAACAAAACAGTAAACTATAACAAGGCAGTTGAAACTTACAAGCTCTACAATCTTAACAAACTATGACTTATTAAACTAAAAAAACCAAGACCTATGGTGCACCTTATGCTATGGGGAGGTTACAGAGGGCAGAGTGGTATGTGTCCAGGACCCAGCTCCCAAGGAAACCAAGGGATGGTGGCTACAGCGGTGGATACAGCTGAAAGCAGAAAGCCCCAAGGCAAAGACCACAGGAGCAGAGCTTAGCAGCGGCACAAACTTATTTTTAGCAGCAAAGAGCCCTGGAGTTTGAGAGGTTTTTAGACACAGACCAAGGTTTAGCTTGAGTCTGTGTGCTGGAGAAACAGAGCCAGCAGCTAAAATAATAAAATAAAAGTATAGAAAGTTTCACAGAGGGATTCTTACCAGTCCCCAAGGCAGCAGCAAAGGAAGAAGCAGCAGCAACATCAGAAGAGGCAAGGAGGGCTCGGTAGAGTCTCAATAATCAGGAGATCTCTCAGGTAGCAATTCGTTCTTCGTGGGGGGTGGGGCGTTCAAAAAACGGGGGTATGCTCAAAAATAAAACAAGAGCGGAGAAAGGACCCCCCTAGAACTCCTGGCTGATCAGACCAGGCAGCAATGCAGGAACCTTTCTGAGGTGTGTTTCAAAAATGTCTGGTTTTAAAGGCAAACTTGGGCAGTTTCCCGCCAGTAATCCTGATAGGATCCCTCTGTAACAGGGGAGGGTGCACAGGGGAAAAACTGAAGGTAAGCCCGGAGACATGACTGGACATAGTTCTGTGCAATAGGTGATTTAAGAGCACATGAGGCCTATGACTCTTGCCCAGGATCTTAAAAACACATTAGGTCTTGCAGCTCTGGACATTGCCTGCCCTACACCAAGCCCAGGTTCAACAAAGTGATAACAGGACTAACCCTTTGAACAGGGCAGTGGTCCCACTTAGCACGCAGCACAAGTGGCCATCCCTTTGAGAAGGGCAATGGCTCTTGTTAAACAACTTAAGGGGCCCTCTCTTTGAGAAGGGCAGTGGCCCTGGTAAACAACTTAACAGCCAGGGAAGGGCAGCCACAGGAGAACAGAAAACAAAATGGAGTCTGGGGACAGCTGTAAGAAACAAAATGGAATAGGGGATAGCTGTAACAGACATGCCCCCCTGGCCGACCTGAACGGGCTGTGAGGGGGATGTCCTACATAGACCAAAAATATAAAAGGAAAAAAAAAGGTTTTACAAGTCGTCATCTCCGTATTATGGAGGTGGTGGTTTGCTGCTGTCCAAGGGGATGGAGGAATACTTCACCTGCAAAGGCAGGGCTGACACAACCTTATGAATTAGCTGCTTGACCACTGCCATCCCTAACAGAAAGGCCACAAGAACAATAGCCACAGTAATAAGCCACTGCTTGATGGACTGAGCCCAGGTCCCCAGCCCCCAACTGGGCCACTGAGCTTGCCACCAATCCCACTGCTTACGCTCTTCACGAATCTGGACGGCGAGGGAGGATAGTTGGTCAGCCACGGCTGAGACGTTCCACCCAGGCTGAAGGCGCAGGCAACATTGTCCTTTAAAGCGAGGATCAAGGTCCTCCAAGGTGACACAAAAGTCCTTCTGTAGGATGGTCTGGATCAGAAGACGGTTCTGCTTGGCGTAGTTGGCTAGGATAGTGAGGGCGTCGCTGGTTCGACGAAGTCCTTCTGCTGTGATGTTGGTGAGGGCCTCCAGACCAAGCGACAATCCACGGATTTGCTGTAAAATTAAACTGTAGGAGAGAGGGTTAAACTGTATGTACTCTCCTATGACCATCTCGGTGACTGACTTGAGTCGCTCCCATGCGGTGGCTGTTCATCGTTTGCGTGGTGAGGAGAAGAAGGGGCGATGGTGGTGAAAGAGCCCTCCTCCCTTTATGACGAGTTGCCCGATGGCACATACCCCCTTTGGGAATGCAGGTAGAGCAGTCCGGGCAATGTTGTTCCCACAGAGCCACACTTGTCCTGGGGAAGAGGGTAAAAAACTGGTCATGGATGGAGCTTCGCTGGGGGGATTTCTGGCAGGGTGGTGTATCGACCTCCATCCATAGTAGGTGGGCGGCTCTGACCTGTCTCAGTTCTACGTGGGTCTGAGCTGTGGATAAGTGTTGGCTGGGGTTAAACACTCTACTTGTTGGACGATGATTAATAAACCTGGTGAACTCAGTGTGGTATCTTGAGCTTCCTTTCTTGGGGTCTGAGTTAGGCCAAGGTCCTATGAACCATTGGGTGCAATTGGGATACTGCCCCAACGGAGTGGGATTGGAGAAGCCAAAGAACACGATGCAGGGGGCTGCTGGGAGTGGTCCTGTCACCGCAACAGGGGTCTTCGGTCGTCGCTGGTGGTGTTGCACATGAACAGAGGCCGATGAACCCAGTCTGAGTTGTTGCAGGCTGAAGCTGGATGCTGTGGAGTCAGGTTCGTGAGGGGGAGGAACTCTCAGAGGAAGGGGGACCCTCCCTCTGAGGCCTTTAGTCTTGTACAGGCAACGCAATCGTGTGATGGGGGGACATCTGACAGGTTCCCGATGAGGACCTCCTGTAGGGCGTAGGCTCTCAACCAGGCAACCAGAGGGTTTTCTCGAGGCGAGGCGGCAATCATGGCGACTGATTCCTATGGAGACATAAAAGAAAAGTGGCCCATCTAGGGCCTGTTATGACCGAACACTAAGCCAGTTGTGGTGGACCAGGTCAGGCTTGCCCCGTCCATCTATTTGAATATGATAGGTGTTAGGGAACTGGCCAAGTGTGATGATGGTGGCTGCTAGTGGAGTGCAGGTTCCCTGGGCATTGGGAATAGAGACCCACACTGGCTGAGAAATACTATAGGCAGGTTTCCAAGGTTCCTGCGGTTTAGGAGCGATCTCTGGCCATCGGCTGTATGCGGTATTAAGGGAAATGAGGGCTTGAGGCAGCACCCGGTCCCACCCCTTGTAATCAAGGGTGCCAAGTATGGCCCAAATTTGGGTCTTCAGCATTCCGATCCGTCTCTCCACGACTCCATTGCTTTGGGGGTGATATGGCAGGTGGGTGTGAAGACGCACCCCCCACTGGGACACCATCTGGTCTATAGCTTTACTGGTGAATGGTGGCCCTCCATCGGTCTGGATCTCTTCGGGTGCCCCCCAGGCAGCAATTACCTGGAGAAGGGCTACAGAAACAGCTGGTGCAGTAGATCGCCTGAGGGGAGAACGCATTAACTGATGAGACCCTAGGTCAACTATTACAAGCCCCTTTGCATACAGTTTGGCCCCCAGGAGGGGGCCAATGAGGTCCATCTGCCAGGTTTTACCTGGGCTAAAGTGCTCAGGACTATAAGCACCATGAGCATAGACAGGCTTGTTAGTGACTCGTGCCTGTTGGCAGCTCAGACACCCTTGGACAGCTTGGGTGCACTGCTGCCTAGACACGCTCGATGTTCGTCTCCCTCGGTCAGTCAACAGCTGATGTAGGGCACGGGCAGGCAGGTGCCCCCACTCTTTATGAAGCCAGGTGATGAAGGGATCACTGCAAGAGATAATGTTAACCTGGGATGTGTTACACTTATATTCTCGGAGTTGTAGATCCAGGCTGGAATGAAGAGGGTTACTGTCAGACCTGTGCAAAGGACAATGAGTAACAAACCATGGCAGCTTGGACTGTGCTGCCAGATGAGTAATCTGTGCCCATATTTCTTCATGAGCGGTGGGCCATCCTTCTCCCATCAGGATGGACACGCAGTAGCTTGAGTCCACTCCCAGGACCACACGTGTTTTCGGGTGGGCTGCCACAATGTGAGAGGCTGCCAGTAGGATGCCTTCTGCTTCAGCCTTCTGAGCTGAGCTGGAAAAATCTAAGAGTTTAACTTTGAGGGTGTTACAGGTAGCACACAGCATTCCTGCTCGGGGAGAAGGCGATGTGCCCCCATCAGATACAATCCAAGGGGCATAGGCACTCAGTTGGGCAATAGCCCCCGGCTCAGTGGGAGCTGCAGTGGAGGAGGACTTGAGGGCCCAATGTCCAAATACCTCCTGGGCCTGGTAAACGAGTCGCTCCCAGGTAGCAGGGGCTCCCTGGAACTGGGGGGCTGGGGTGAAGGTGAGGTATGGGAGAAGCTCCACATGAGGCCCCTTTAGGGTGCCTGTGGCAGATTTACCCCATGGGAGAGCACACTGGACAGCAAGCATGGCAATGCCCACAGGCCCATAACGATATTCGGGTCCTGACAGCTTCCGGGCCTGATTGTGGACAGGGAGGTCCTCTTGGGACACAGTTATGGCCACATGGTCTGAGGACACAGTGAGGGTAATCTCAATAGGGTTGGTGGGATTCCATCGAGCCCAGGTGGGCCCAGAGCCCAACCAGGCAGCCAGGGAAGACACCGCCTGTTCGGCCTCTGGTGTCCAAGGGGTTTTAATGTTCCTGGCATATCGCTGCAAAACAGATAGTTGTGGCAACAAAGCAGCAGGGAGAAACTGTCTGTGATAGTTAATTACACCTAACATATGCTGCACTTCACGTCTGGGGGGAGCTACCCCCAAGGGGAAAGAATTGGTGAGTGGGTGGTAAGTTAAGTGGTGTAGCTGTCCCTTTTCTACAGTAAAACCTAAAAACTGAAAGGTAGAAGTAGCAGTGAGGACACTTTTAGGCAAACTGAGGTTCCACCCATCAGTGGATAAAGCGGCCTGAACCTGTTCAGTGACCTTTTGTACTTCAGTTGGTATGGTGCCAGTTATAAGAATGTCATCCACGTAATAGACAACATGAATGTTGGGGAGGGATGGTACCTTCTCTAATGTGCGGGTTAGGGCCTCACTGGCACAGGCAGGTGAGTTTTTGTACCCTTGGGGACACACTTGCCATTGGTACTGGGCTCCCTGGTAAGTGAAGTTTAACAATCCCTTGGGGTCATAGAGGGGGATCTGATAAAACATATCTTTTAGGTCTATTGTACAGGCTCATTGGTTAGTGTCGTCGAGTAGAATGCGTTCTATAGTGGGGATATCCCATTTGGCGGCGAATGCTACTGATCGTATGTGTTTGTTAGCGGCGCGATAATCTATAACCATCCTGTATTCATTGGTTTTGTGTGGTTTTTGGATTCCCCATGCACTGGACAAGTATTTGCTCGCTGACACACGCCGAATGTTGTTATCATTAAGCAGTGTTTCAATGAGCTGGGCAATGTGTGGTTGACCTTCTGGGGCTGTGGGTATGGGTCTGTATTTCCAGGGTGTGAGGTTGAGAAGTTCAGGTTCATGGGGGGCACTGGCACCCGATAGGGTGACTGGTAGTGCATCGAGCACGGCTTTGGCCAGTTTAAAACGCCATAGCTCCTGAACCCCAAGGAGTGGCATGGGTCCCACTAGGGCCCAAAATGTTACTGGTGTGTGGCCTATGGATGCGTGTACCTTTACTTCTGCACGGGGTTCTGTGCTGTTGAGGCCTTGCACATAAATGGTGTGTCCTGTGGGGGTGTGAGGGACGTGAGGAGGAACAATGGACACCTGTGCCCCTGTGTCCAGCAAAAAGGGGATGACGAGACCCTTGTCAAAAACTAGCGGATAATAGGGGCGGGGGTCCCCTTGCCGGGTGCTGGCCGCCGCCAAGCACCCGGCCATTACCTGTTTTTTGGCTGGGAAGGTTCTGGGCGCTCTTCCCATCCCAGAGCTATGGCCAAGGCTCTTTGCTGCTCACTATTGAGCTTACGTACAACCTCCTTAGTGAGGCCCTTGTACAATAAGAACCCAAAAATTTTGCGTTCTGTAAATGAATGCTGTGAGTACTGGGGCCTGGGTTGTGAACTGACATGTGGGGGGTGTGGACTGGCGTGTGGTGGGGGTGGACTGATGTGTGGTGGGGGTGGACTGATGGGTAGAGCTTGGGCTGAGGGCCATCTTATTTTCTCGAGGGCTTCATAGAGTCGCCCAATGGGGCGCCTAGCATACCCCCTTAGCCACAGAACTGCCCCAGTGTCAGGGGTGGTACTGCTATCCATGGCTAAGTCAATAGCAGCTTCGTCTATGGGTATCTCGGTGGGGTCAATAACATGTCTGAAGGCACTGACCTGGTTAATCTGGGCCTGAGTAAGCCCGAGAGGGTGTTGGGTAGGGGACCACAGCATGATGGACCCCCCTGCGATGGCACATCTGAGGGAAGAGATGTCCTTGACCCTTCCTCTGGGGACTTGGATCCCTTGAAGGGAGTGCTGTAAATGGAGGAAGGCCAGTGCTGGGGCGGTCAGGGGCCATGCAGTGTTAGATATTACCAGGCTCCCTGAGAGACCCCTGGACCAGCTACTGGTCCTGGCTAATACTATGCCCTCTTCTCTATCCACTAACTCTTGTCCGTTTTCCAGAGCCAGGCGGCCTAGCCACAGTAGTGGTGGCTCATTGGCCCCCCTAGTGGTGTCCGAGATGAACTCTTTCATCTCTGCTTTGGAGCGGGGTCGGAGTTCTGTCACCTGTGTGGTATTGCCCTGGTTATCAATCTTTATACCACTGATGGATACCGGCAGGGCTTCACCAGAGGTGACAGTGGGTGCAGGTTCATGGGCTTGGGCCTCTAGAGGGGCTGAAGGTAGGGCTGGGTATAGTGGGGTTTTCTTGAGGGGAGATGAGGCCTCTGGGTGGGTATATGGGGGT
Source organism: Gopherus evgoodei (assembly GCF_007399415.2). Classification (NCBI taxonomy): domain Eukaryota; kingdom Metazoa; phylum Chordata; order Testudines; family Testudinidae; genus Gopherus; species Gopherus evgoodei. The sequence goes on from NW_022060089.1 coordinate 287,963, forward strand.
GGTTTTTCAGGGGATTTATTGGGACTGGGCAGGCTAGGGGTCAGTGGTGGTCCCTCCTGGCTAGGCTGGCTAGTGGCCTCCTTGGCCGAGGTCATTAGGGCCCCATGGAAAACAGTTAGTTTATCAAGGGCCTGAGCCAGGATCTCATAGGTAACTGTGGCTACCTTTTGGGGCTTATATATGTCATGCCACAGTTTCTTGGGCTTTCAAATTTCATCCAGCTTCTGCACCAGTTCTGTTAATATCTGGTGGGTGGGGGACCCCTGCAAAATTCAAGGTTCATGGGGCGAGCTTAGATGGAGCCCCCCCGCAGGCTTTCACAACCCTTCCCACCTCTCTCCAGAGGTGGGTGGGATCTGAATCTGCGGCTGGCTCTCCTGCCTTAGTGCAGACTGGCCAGAGGCTGGAATCAGCAGGGCTGGCCCTGAATGTGGGGTGGCAGGTTAAGAGGCACCACACATCAGTGAGCCCCAGGTGGGTGGTATACACCCTGGAGCTCTGGCCTTTGCCAATAGTATAGACCCATTCTAGGGCCTCAGGCTGCTGTTTACTTTGCAGCAAGTGGTGTTGTAGGTGGTTGGTCTGATCTTCCTCTGTCCCAGAGGTCTTGGCCTCTTTCCAGGGACAGGGAGGGCAGTAATTGTTACCCCAAGATCCTGTTCGTGACGCCATGTCCCTGCCTGCAGGTATATGGGATCTTGGGGAGCAATTACCACACAGCTGGGGTTCCAATTAATTTCTTTATTAAAGGGAAAAAAAGGAAGTGGTTGGAATTTAATAATGAAATACGATGGGATGGGGTGTATAGGGTGTTTACAACAGACAACAATGGGGGGGGTTCTTCTTATTGAACAGTGTAGGGAGTTCTAATAGTGGGCTACAGCAAGTGGGGTTCAGCACAATGGGACACAGTACAGTCAATAAGCAACTCTAGATACTATATCTAGATACTGGTAGCTTCTATATGAGTTAATAGCTAGATACACAATGTAACACAGTGGCATCAATGTAAATACAAAGTTTATCAGAAAAGTGGAGGCAACCAACGGGGTGTTATAATTACAAGTAAAATGTGAGTTACAGTACAACAACACAATATCAATATAAAGGCTGGGTCAAGAAACAGGAGGGGGGAGTGAGTGATTAGTGGAATGCAGACAAGCGGCTGGAAGCAGCGATAGACTCTGAAGCGCTGCAGGGCAAGGACAACGGAGCAGTGTGATGGTGATCTTCGGTAGGGGAGGGGCAGCGGAGAAGTGTAAAGAAAGGCTAGAGAGAGGTTTAAGCAACAAGCGGACACCAAAAACAAAGGTAAAAAAAAAGCTGCAAAGGGTTTGGGAAGTTTCACGGGGGAGAAGCAGCAAGGGGTTTGGGAAGTTCGGAGGGTGATGCAGACGCGGGGGGAGAACAGCAAGGGGTTTGGGAAGTTCGGAGAGTGCAGATGCGGGGGAAAAAGCAGCAAAGGGTTATAACAGGGAGACACGGAGGAGCACACAGAGGGGGAGATTGGAGCGGGGGAAAAACAGACACGGGAAAGTTCAGGGAGAGATCAGGACAGCAGGAAGGTGAATTTAAGCAGCAAAAATCATTATCTATCTTAACCAACGACTAGGCAAAACAACAAATATCACAATTCTAAGCAAACTATAACAAGCAACTATACGGAGCAACAAAACAGTAAACTATAACAAGGCAAGTGAACTTACAAGCTCTACAATCTTAGCAAACTATGACTTATTAAACTAAAGAAAAACAAGATCTACGGTGCACCTTATGCTATGGGGAGGTTACAGAGGGCAGAGTGGTATTTTCCCAGGGTACAGCTCCCAAGGAAGCCAAGGGATGGTGGCGGAAGCCAAGGGATACAGCTGAAAGCAGGGAGCCCAGAGTCAAAGCCCACAGGAGCAGCGCTTAGCAGCCGCACAAACTTATTTTTAGCAGCAAAATGCCCTGGAGTTTAAGAGAGGTTTTAAGACACAGACCAAGGTTTAGCTTGAGTCTGTGTGCTGGAGAAACAGAGCCAGCAGCTAAAATAATAAAATAAAAGTATAGAAAGTTTCACAGAGGGATTCTTACCAGTCCCCAAGGCAGCAGCAAAGGCAGAAGCAGCAGCAACATCAGAAGAGACAAGGAGGGCTTGGTAGAGTCTCAATAATCAGGAGATCTCTCAGGTAGCAATTCGTTCTTCGTGGGGGGGTGCTCAAAAAACGGGGGTACGCTCAAAAATAAAACAAGAGCGGAGAAAGGACCCCCCAGAACCCCTGGCTGATCAGACCAGGCAGCAATGCAGGAACCTTTCTGAGGTGTGTTTCAAAAATGTCTGGTTTTAAAGGCAAACTTGGGCAGTTTCCCGCCAGTAATCCTGATAGGCTCCCTCTGTCACAGGGGAGGGGGCACAGGGAAAAACTGAAGGTGAGCCCAGAGACATGACTGGACATAGTCCTGTGCAATAGGTGACTCAAGAGCACATGAGGCCTATGACTCATGCCCAGGATCTTAAAAACACATTAGGTCTTGCAGCTCTGGACATTGCCTGCCCTACGCCAAGCCCAGGCTCAACAGGTGATAACAGGACTAACCCTTTGAACAGGGCAGTGGTCCCACTTAGCACGCAGCACAAGTGGCCATCCCTTTGAGAAGGGCAATGGCTCTTGTTAAACAACTTAAGGGGCCCTCCCTTTGAGAAGGGCAGTGGCCCTGGTGAACAACTTAACAGCCAGGGAAGGGCAGCCACAGGAGAACAGAAAACAAAATGGAGTCTGGGGACAGCTGTAAGAAACTCATACCCTCTGGAGCCCAAATGTGTCTGCAAAGCACCTATGATGCAAGTAAGGGGGTAGGGACTGTAGCCCAAATAGGAGATACAGTTGTAGAAGTGGTTTGGTTCATTTACCAATATCTTCTCACCTGAGCAGCACCCTGCAATAGCCCCAGGGCAACAGATCAGGTAAATAGCATGACTGTTCCCTCGTAAAATGTGGGATGTCTTGTGAGATGAACTCAAGGTCATTTTAGCCCTGGGAGAGGTGGAGGAATCGCACAGTGAGTGGAGAAGTCTCATTGTTCTAGCTCTGACCCAGGATATCATAACCCGTTTCTGCATCCATTCGCAAAAGATCAGCACACAGAATAGATTATTATTAGAACACGTGGTAGCTGTCAGACATATATTCAGCTTGAAACCTCACAAAGGCTCCCTGACAAATAACATTGATGCCAGAATCCTGGGACAAGAAAGCCTTTTACACTCTCTTTGTCTTAAATAAATGCAGAATCAGGTAATTTGGCCTCTACGGGGTGACACTCATTTTTCAGAGGTAATGGACTGGATATTACAACTGCATAGGCAGTATGAAACAGTACACTGCTACAATAAACTGAAAATGGTTTTAGGTCCCTGCTTTTGTGGGAGCATTCTCACACATTGTGCAGATGGCAGTACATTACACACAGAACAAACAGCCATCATCATTTGCTACACTGAACAGTCTGCAACACACAGTTTGCTCTGAAAACCTAAGCCCCTGTTCTCGGCAAATCATTTATTTTCTCCCGGGAGTGATTCTCGGGCTGAAGTTCTCCAGGGTCCATTTTCTGCTCTTCCAGCTGCTCACACAGAGTCCAGGGAATTGTACAGGAGTCCTGGCCAATTTGAAAATCCACAGGGATTGTACCGGGGAATCATAAAGGTCGCTGTGCAGCATGCCGAGTGTCAGACATGTGACATTCATACACTGATTCTCAAGACTCTACCTTGCTGTTGCAGTAAAAAGATTTCCTCTCTCTGCTGCGTGGGATTTTGGTGAGTTGCCTGTTTCTGCATTAAAGTGAGTGATAAGTGCTGAGGAAGTTTTCCAGAGTTCAAATCAAGAACCAGCTGGGCAGGAATTCACCAGCTCGGTGACTTGAATTGTTTAGTACTGTCAGAAAAAACAAGGGATTTTCCTGGAAAAATTGGAACTACAAATAGATTGGAAATAGTTTAGACAAATATTTGCATTTAAGTTCAATTTGTTTTCTCCTACTGTGTCCTTCTATCTTTCTCAGTAACTTTTTTTTTTTGAGCTGTATGTTTTTTCTTGTGGTTTGCTCAAGTTTTCCAATTCAGCAACCTCAGTGCCCTTTTTGGAAGTGCAGCTAAAGCTTCTGCAGTGGGTAACTGTGTTACCAGAGGGTTCACAACAAGAATAGGCCACACACTGGGTAGATTCTACTCTCTGATTCTGCCTTCACTGGGTCACTTCAGATTGACCTCCCTGAGAGCAAAATCAAGGCCCTTGTGTTTTGAAACTCCCAATTTTCATTCCCAGTCTCAGAATGTCACATGAACTGGAGGTTCCCTCAGACTCTCTCAGCACCCTAACAGAACAGCGCTCTCTGCAGGAGAACCCGAAGCCGTGAATTTCACAGCCAGGAGGCAAGAGTTAAACATTCAGGGTGAATCTGATCCCCGTGAGATCCAAGGAAAAATTCCTAAGTGAGCCAGAAGTTTGCTCTAAATCCACATGTAGTGACTTAAATCAATGCCCTGATTTACATTGGCCATGAGCCTCCAGTGACTTCATCTGGAGTCACCCCGGAGGCCTCTAAGGACGGATGAGCTTGTTCAGACCCAAGAAGAACTGACAGTATAGTTGCTTAAACCTCAAATTCACAGACTTAAAGCTTCAAAACAATTAGGATAACCATTTTTTTCAAGGAGAGGTAGAGGGAGAGAAACCGTTCATCTCCATTTCTGGAGAGGATGAGAAGCATTAGAGGTTGTGTTGCAAATGTTACCTGGGGAGGTCCAGGAACACACAGTGTGTGCGGTGAGTGCAGGCAGGACTGCGGAACATGCAGTATTCAGATCACAGTGGCACGGAGTCCTGAAACTATGCAGCATGGGGAACGGACGTCCTCCAAAGAGGCATCATGAGGCCTCCTGGGTCTCGGGGGTGTCTGAAAATGCAATGAAAAATGGGCAACACTCTAGCACAAGAGTAGGCAACCTATGGCATGGGTGCTGAAGGAAGCACGCGAGCTGATTTTCAGTGGCACTTACACTGCCCAGGTCCTCGTTACCTGTCCGGGGACTCTGCCTTTTAATTTAATTTTAAATGAAGCTTCTTAAATATTTTAAAAACCTTATTTACTTTACATACAGCAATAGTTTAGTTATATATTATAGACTTATAGAAAGAGAACCTCTAAAAATGTTAAAATTATTACTGGCAAGCAAAATCTTAAATCAGAGTGAATAATGAAGACACGGCACAGCACTTCTGAAAGGCTGCCAACCCCTGCTCTAACTGATGGTCTCTGACACCATCTCCCATCCAGCCCATACTACCTTCCATGAGAAAGCCCACTACAGTTTTGTGGCAACATCTGCAATTGCCAACACAGAAAAGCAGCCTCAGGAAGGGGTATCAGGGTTTCTAACTGGCCGCAGTACGTTAAAGCTTTGTGTCTTTTTGAAGAAAAGTTGCTCAGACTGGGTCCTTTTAATCCCACCTCTTCTCCCACTCCTGCTAGGTCTGTCCATCTCTCCTTCCCTGCACAGGCTGAGCTGCAGCCAGGGTTCCCTTTGCCCCCAGAAAGGCAGTTTAGTCTCATCTCCCCCTTTTCCCCGGTGCAGGCAGACACTGAATTTAACCTCGTCTGAGGAGATAGTTCTGTGAGCTGTTGCTGTGGTGCATGGCACCTGCTTTTGGTCCTGGGTGAGGGGTATCACTGTGTGGCAGGGATAGAAGTTCTAGGGGTGGGGGATCTACATGGACAGGTGACCAGCACCAAGGGTTGTGTGGAAAGAAGAGGGGTGTACAGAGACAAGCTGGCCGTGCTGGAGGCTGTGGGGGCAGGTGGTGGGTTTCCACAGAAAATTAGGCACTGCTGAGGGTTGTGGAGGCAGGCAGGGGATGTGCAGTGACAGCTGAGTAGCACTGAGGCTTTTTGAGTGCTGTGACAGTCTACAGCTTGGGGGAGTGTACTGTAACCCCCATATTCCTCATTTTCAGATAATCAAGATCTTACATATAAAGCATGCCTTGTACAGTATCAAGGGAAACGTTATGATCTGCTGAAAGTCATGTCTTTATCCATATATGTATCATTAATGTATATGGGGCAAGTGACAATTCTGTTGTACGGTGGTCACTAACATGCCTGTAAATTGGGGAATCAGCTAGATACTAGCCCCCACCCTGAGGCAACAGCAGGGAAAGGAACCAACACCCAGACAGGGTGTCAAACAACCCATCAACAGTCATTGTCCAGCAAGGGAGCTCCAATGCAATGACTCACCTGCCTGAGGCACCACAAAGGGAATTGCTAAACTTTGCTTGGGGAGAATCAGCAATGCCCCCTAGACATGCTCGGATGTGTGCTCCTCAAGCACATGGACTGAGGGTATAAAACAGACAGAGTGGACACATACTGGTCCCTTCTCTGGCCGCCAACCTTAGCTGCTAGCAACTAAGACATTGAGAAGAAAACAAGACTCCAACAGGGAGATTGGCCCAGGTTTAAGAAACCAACCTGTATATTAAGGACTGCAATATCCAGTGGGGTGAGAAAAACAGCTTCATCTCGATGTTGCCCAGTCTAATAGGGTTGAGAGTTTAGACTGCATATTTTTTTTAAATTTCGGTAACCACTCTGACATTTTGCCTGTCACTTAACATCACTTAACATCTGTCTTTGTAGTTAACAAATGTGCTGTTTATTCTACCTGAAGCAGTGTGTTTGGTTTGAAGTGTGTAAGAGACTCCCCTGGGGATAACAAGCCTGGTGCATATCAATTTCTTTGTTAAATTGATGAACTCATATAAGCTTGCAGTATCCTGTGGGCATAACTGGACACTGCAAGACAAAGATTCCTAGGGTTGTGTCTGAGACTGAAGATACTGGCTAATGTCATTCACTTGCACGATCCAAGGGACAGTTTACATGGCAGAGGCTGTGCGTGAACAGCCCAGGAGTGGGGGGTTCTCACAGCAGAGCAGGGTCAGTCTGGCTCCAAGAGTAGAGGCTTGGAGTGACCTAGCAGATCACCGGTCCAGATGACACCAGAGGGGAACGTCACAGAGTTGCAGAGCGGCATGTTGATGGACAGGTGGGGAGTGCTGCTGAAATAATCTTTTTCTGTATGATTGTTGATCCAAGGCCAGCTTTGGGACTTTTCCTGGTACAGAGTGTGGGGAGCTTCAGAGTCTCTTTGCTCTGGCAAGCCAAAGAACTGCAGCCTGAGTGACAGAACCTTTACTCAGTTTACGTTCCCAATTGTTGTTATGTAGCTTCAGGCATTTCATTGCTAGAAATAACCACTGATATTTTGTGACAACGTACCCCATATTGATCATAGTGATATCATTATAATATGATTACATGATTATAGCATAATTATAGTATAATCATGACACATTTTATGCAAGAGAGGTCATTATCTGATTCGTATGCATGTATGATTTTTGTCTGCAGTTATGAATATTGACTACTTATCTGTATTTCAAATGCAGTTACAACTGGGTAAGGACCACTAGGCAGGATGATTTCAGTCTAGATAGCCTGGTTGGACGGGGCTATTCAGAGCAATGAGTCATTGGAGGAAACAATACGCATTAAGAGAAACTTATCTCCCACCAGATGAGGCTGTCTGAGAATGCTTCAGACAGCCTATACATGATGGATGCTATGACTTTACAAGGGCATGTGACCAGGCCAAAGAAATCTGGGCTCCATCTCTAATTTTCCCACAAACTAATCTGGAAACCAAGTTTTGAAACACATGGTTCCCGCCAGATGCTTAAGTTATATAAAGCAGGGAGTGCCATCATTGGTGGTTCTTCACTCCCCACTCAAGAAGACTCCTAGATGTTAATAGCTATAAAATATTTACTGTACTATTTGTTATAAAGTGTGTAAACCCCTCGCTGTGCTTCTCTCTCTTGATAAGCACATTGAGCATTTCTGAATCATACCAACACATCAACCACTTCATGGCAGCTTTCAACTTCACCCCCTCTGACCCTTCAACGTTCATCCTAATGGGCATCCCCAGCCTGGAGGCTGCCCACATCTGGATTTCCATCCCTTTCTCTACGTTCTACATTATAAGCCTGTTGGGAAATTTCACTCTTCTGTGTGTTGTACGTAAGGAGCAGACCCTGCACAAGCCGATGTACCTGCTGCTCTGCATGCTGGCGCTCACAGACATCGCCACACCTACCTTCGTTGTGCCAAAGGCACTGGGCATATTTTGGTTCAATTTGAAAGGCATTAGTATGGCTGGCTGCCTCACCCAGATGTTCTTCCTTCACACAGTTTCTGTTATGCACTCAGCCACCCTCGTGACAATGGCTTTTGATCGCTATGTTGCCATATATAACCCTCTGAGATACGCCACCATCCTCAGCAATGCACGAATAGCTAAGCTCAGGCTTGTAGGTCTGATGAGAGCTGTTCTCTTCATTCTGCCTCTGCCCCTGCTCCTGAGCAGGCAGCCATTCTGTACCAACTGCATTATCCCCCACATGCAATGCGAGTACATAGCTGTGGTCAAGATTGCATGTGGGGACATTACAGTCATTAGGATATATAGCTTGATGCTAATGTTTGCAGTTTTGGGATTTGACCTGATGCTCATTGCCCTGTCCTACGGTCAGATCATCAGGGCCGTTCTCAGAATCTCCTCTATGAAAGCCCACCAGAAAGTTTTCAACACTTGCACAGTCCACATCTGTGTGATGCTGACATATTACACCCCTAGTGTCTTCTCCATTTTCACATATCAGTTTGGTCAAGGCATCGCTCCCCATGTTCACATCATCTTGGCTGACCTCTATCTCCTTATCCCTCCCATGCTCAATCCGATCATTTATGGAATCAGAAACAAAGAGCTTCGTGACAAAACTAGCAAATACATCTGCTGCAGAAAGTGATCGCCTGGGGCCACTCACTTAAAACCTCTATTACAAGAGGGGGAAAACATATCTCCTCGTTAATCAAGGGTGCCCTGTCCCAATTTGGTTGAGCTCAGCATTGTGGAAGTTCACAGTCTGAGAAGTTCCTCCCACACAATATATTATCACTCCATCACTCAGCACGGCTCTTTCCATTGCTGAGTTACCTCTCTCTGAGCATCACTTGGCCTCTTTCATTGTCACTCATCAGCCTCCACCCCCACACACTCTGTTACTCAGCCTTTCCGTGACGCTTAGACTATGTCTACACTAACACGGTAAGTGAACCTACTCTACGCAATTCCAGCTACAGGAATAAGGTAACTGGAGTTGATGTACCTTGGATAAAGTTACTGCAGGGTCTACACTGTGGGAGGGGGAGGGAGGGTTGACAGGAGAAAATCTCCCATTGACTTTTATCTTACTCTTCTCTTTACTAGACCCACTAAATTGACCACCAATGGATCAATCTCAGAGCATCGATCCCAGCTGAGTGTAGACCTGACCTGAGACTACCATTAGATACTAAAGCATTTTGAGGCACAGTAGTTTTCCATTAGCCGCTGTGTCGTCTTGGTTGTTTTCAATTTTACACACAGAAGCTACACTTTCACATAACCAAAGAGAAAAAGAAAGAATCAGCAATGCTGAAGTTCTTTGTCATATGTACAGTGATTCGGTGAACAAAATGTACCTGATTTTTCTATGTTGAATCCGTCACAAAACCTGGAGGATAAACCTAATATTTCTACTGGAAAGTCCTTATACAGGAAAACTGCTGTAGGAATTGAAGACATTCTACTAGAGCTTACTGGTGAGAGTTGTGAAACCATGTGTTTTTGATAACTGGACTGCGATATTTAACTACTACAGCATCCTTGAGTAAAAATAACTTACTGCTTTGCACAGCTGATTTTGGAGTGGAACAGACTCTGAACTTTCCTTGTGTCCCAGAGAGGGCGCTTTGTGATGTTCGTGTGTCCACAAAGCAAGGTTTTTGTTTTCGTGAACCTTTCCCATTTTTTTGTTCATTGTTCTTGTGACAGGTTAGATCACAGAACCCCCCTTGGAAGACAATCTAGACAATCCAGGAAGTTTTTGAAAGTGTAGGGGGACAATTTCCTGGTCGAAGTGCTGGAGGAACCATATGGGGCAGAGCTCCTCTTGACCTGCTGCTGACAAACAGAGAAGAGTTAGTAGGGGAAGCAAAAGTGGATGGGAAGCTGGGAGGCAGTGACCATGAGATGGTTGATTTCAGGATCCTGACACAAGGAAGAAAGGAGAGCAGCAGAATACGGATCCTAGACTTCAGAAAAGCAGACTTTAACTCCCTAAGGGAGCTGATGGGCAGGATCCCCTGGGAAAATAACATGAGGGGAAAGGATTCCAGGAGAGCTGGCTGTATTTTAAAGAATACTAATTGAAGTTGCAGGAAAAAAAACATCCCAATGTGTGAGAAGAATAGTAAATGTGGCAGGTGACCAGCTTGACTTAACAGTGAAATCCTTGCTGATCTTAAACGCAAAAAAGAAACTTACAAGAAGTGGAAGATTGGTGAGGGAGGAGTATAAAAATATTGCTCAGACATGCAGGAGTGAAATCAGGAAGGCCAAATCACACTTGGAGTTGCAGCTGGCAAGAGATGTTAAGAGTAACAAGAAGGGTTTCTTCAGGTATGTTAGCAACAAGAAGAAAGTCAAGGAAAGTGTAGGCCCCTTACTGAACGAGGAAGGCAACCTAGTGACAGAGGATGTGGAAAAAGCTAATGTACACAATCCTTTTTTTGCCTTTGTCTTCACAAACAAGGTCAGCTCCCAGACTGCTACAGGAGAGTAGCATAGCTGAAGTTGATGTATCTTAGATTGAATTACTTCGCCTCTTCATGGCATGGGATCGACGGCTGCCGCTCTCCCGTCAACTCAGCTTCCACCTCTCACCCTGGTGGAGTTCCGGAGTCGACAGGGAGCATGTTTGGGAATTGAGGTATCGCATCTAGAAGAGACGTGATACATCGATCCCCGATAGATCTATCACTACCCACCGATACGATAGGTGGTGTACACATACCCTCAGGGAGGGACCTTTGTACACTTGTTCAGGGGGAGAGTCTTCCCTGGAGCAACCTGTATCAGCTCTGATCTCCTCCATCATCAGCCACAAAACAGGCTACTCTCCTGCCTTTTTGCCCTTCTCAAGCACTTCTCTTCAGACTTGATTTGTCTGACCCATTTTTCTGATAATTTACTTGATCAACATTTGGCTTCTTTGAACTCAATTTGAAATGTAGCTACGAGTTTAGTGGCTTTGGGAAATAATTCTGCTGCTTTGTATAGGTCTGTGTCTCTGGATTGTCGCAGTTTTGAAACTGCATTTATCGTGTCCAGAATCTTTTTTTGGAGTACAATGAGAAAAACAAAACTAAAGTTTTCCATTTATTTCTATAATGCTGAAGGTTCATAAAATTCAGTGGCATTTTATCTCATGGGGAATTATTTCTGTGGGTGCCTTCATTGTGTCTAAATAGTGAATCTGAGAGGAAGGAGTGATTCACACTAGTTGTTGATCAGTTGTGTAGTCAATTGCTTGACCAAGCTTTCATTTGTTCTGAAATGGGTCCAAGAGGCCCCCCTAAAGAATGTCAGGTTTACTGCTCTAACCCCATAATAAAACAGTACAGGAAATAGCCTTTATACAATACTGGTCTCTAGGAAGCCGTCTTGTGCAGTGATGTTACATTCACCTTATGAAGAAAGAATGTGTCTCCAAAGTTACACATTTCAGATTTTATCATTTATATGACGAGTATTGCATAATGTGTGGGGTTTTTTCCACTGGTTTGATTGATTATAAAATTTTGGGGAGTTTGTTTATGCTGAATTCCAGTATATGTTATTCATAATAGTTATTCATAATATTTGGCCAAAACGCAAGGAATCTACAGGCCTGTATCTTGTAGATCAAGTTAGTAGAAGTGCTTGTAACCTTTGGCATAGATAAATGGCCTCCCGGTTACCCCTCTTGACTTTGGGGAGCTGAATACGGAATGGAACAAGTAACTGAATATGTTTACCCTAGTTCTGGAACAGACCCATCCCCATCATCATATAAGGTGTTTTCTTCTCACTTAGCTAGCTATAGAGGTATAAAAGACAGACTCAAAGATCACTGTGGAATGGCCTTCTCTTACTGTGACAGGCTAAGGCCTTCAGCTAAGATGTAGTTAGGCAGCCATAAGCTGGGAAGTGTGCTCCTGTCTCTACAGGTGTCTGTTAATTCTGCTTCTGACTCTAAACCCTGTTGTGCTAAATAATTTTTAACCACCCTAACTAATTTACAACACTTCAGCAGCCCCTGCTGAAACAGCACCAAACTTGAAAGATTACTGGCAGCTTCCCATACTGCTGCCCTTACTTCAAACCTCTCACAAGTGGACTGAAGTGCCTCCTTTCCCTGGAAGGCATTCAGCCCCATGGGCAGGGACCTTCTTCCACTACCCACATATCAAAGGAGGGTGGGCTCCTCAGCAACCCCCCATCCCTCTGGGTCCCCTAACACTTTCTCCATTTCCTTTTTAATCTCATCCCAGGCTGACCCCTGCACCTGGTATGGGCCCTGGTTCTTCCTTTTCCATTTATCCAAAAAATCCTTTACCCTGGCTTGCCAGAACCCGCAACTACCATCACAAGAGTTCGCTATACCCCCTCCAAGCAGGGCTCTGGGGGCTATTTAAAAAGTCTGGGGCTCCCGTTGCTTCTACCACTTCAGCCCTTTAAATAGAGACCGGAGCCCAGCCGCTTCCCCAGGCTCCCACGGCTATTTAAAGGACTGTGGTGGTAGAAGGAGGGGAGGCCCGGGCCCTTTAAATAGCCCCCGAGTGCCGGGCTGCTGCTGCTACCCCGGTGGGGGACGGAGGAGAAGGGGGAACTTACCGTACAGAGTGGGCTGTGCCCCCTGTACTCTCACCCTCTGCTCACGCCAGCCCCGCATTCCCTGCCCTGCCGGCACCAGCCCCTGCCTGCAGCCAGCTCTGCACCCCCTGCCTGCAGCCAGCCCATCTCCAGTCAGCCCTGCACCCCCTGCCTGCAGCCAGCCCATCTCCAGCCAGCCGCGCAGCCCCTGCCCACAGCCAGCCCCTGCTGCACCCCCTGCCCTGTCTCCAGCCCACCCCTGCCGCACCCTCCCTGCGGCCCTGCCCGAAGCCAGACAGCCCCCCACACACCTCTGTCTCCAGCCAGCCCTGCACCCCCTGCCCTGTCTCCAGCCAAGTCCTGCTGCACCCCCCTGTGGCTCTGCCGAAAGCCAGCCAGCCCCATACACACCCCTGCCCGCACCAGCCCTGCACCCCCTGCCCTGTCTCCAGCCAACCCCTGCCGCACCTTGCTGCCTGAAGCCAGCCAGTCCCGCACTCCTCTGTCTCCAGCCCTGCCAACCCATGCTGCACCCTCTGTTGCCCTGCCTGAAGCTAGCCCACCCCACACTCCCCTGTCTCCAGCCAGCCCCGCACCCCTTGCTCTGCCTGAAGCCAGACCCTCCTCCTGAAGCCAGACCCTGCTCTGCCTCCAGCCATCCCCATGTTCACTGGGGCCCTTCAGTTCCCAGGACAGTAACCCTGCACACCTGCTTCAATGAGGGGGGAAGAGAGCAGCTAAGACCCACACATATACACACCCTAGGGTGACCAGACAACAAGTGTGAAAAAATTGGGACGGAGGTGGAGAATAATAGGCTCCTATATAAGAAAAAAAAACCAAAATTGGGAATCTCCCTATAAAATCGGGACACACTAGCACATCTCCAGGGAGCTCATTTCTAGTTCAGGCTCATCTTTTTTTAAAAGAACTTTAGGTAGGGTTAACATACATCCGTATTTTCCGGGACATGTCAGGCTTTTTGGTTCTTAAATGGCCTCCTGGAGGTATTTCTAAAATTTAAAATTAAAAAATTCCTCCTGGGAAAACACAGACATGTTTTAACCCTATCAGTACAAAAAATACATACTGTGGCACATCCCTTAAATCAGAACTTTTCATGGGGAACCGATTGCTAAGAAATGAAAGGCTTTTTTTTTACTTTTTTTTTTAAGTCATCCCTGCCGGGGCCCCGCCGAAAATGTTCGAATTGGACCCCGCACTTCCTAGAGCCGGCCCTGCTAGTATCCTGATTGTGGCGTGGCAGGTGTTTCACCGAAAAATGGTGAATAACCCAAAAGGAGCCCAAAATATGTGTACTGTGAAAACAACAATAACATTATTACATTATTTATTTCTCATTCCATTTAAAGACTGTAGTCAATGTCTATATTTTGAGATGAATTAGTTTATTATTGTTAGTCTCTAAAAGGCAACATTCCATTGTTGCTGTCTTCGTTGGAAGTAGAGTACTTGTGCTGCTGGTCATACACGCTGGCAGTGACCAGTGCGACCATCTCTTCCACTGGTCATAAACTATTTTGTGTTTTTTCATGTCCTCCCTAACATGAAGAATCATAGAATCCATAGAATATCAGGGTTGGAAGGGACCTCAGGAGGTCATCGAGTCCAACCCCCTGCTCAAAGCAGAACCAGTTCCCACTAAATTATCCTAGCCAGGGCTTTGCCAAGCCTGATCTTATAAAGCTACAAGGAAGGAGATTCCACCACTTCCCTAGGTAACTCATTCCAGTGCTTCATCACCCTCCTCGTGAAAAAGTTTTTCCTAATATCCAATTTAAACCTCCCTGTAGCGAGGTGGACTCCCCACTCCTGCCCTGAAGAGTTGAAAACAGGCCTGGGAAGGGTTTGTGGCTGCAGAAAGCAGCTTTTAGGCTGCACTGATTGCGGGGAGTGGCTGCAACTAGAGGCACGTCCCAAACAGACTCAGCTAGCCCTATAAAGGCAGAGAAGCCAGGTCCCCAGAAAGTCTCCCTCTGCCTGTAGATGGAGCTGGGCCTGGTTGCAGGGAGCTAGACTAGAATACCTTAGTGGAGCAGGGCTGGGGAAAGGCAGAGGAGCTGGGGAGCTCCAGCCTGGAAAGCCCCAGGCTGTGGACTAGCAGAAGGCAAAGGGATACTATGGGTTGCAGAGGGCAGCCCAGGGGTAGACCAAGACAGCAGGTCCAAAACCAACCTTGCCTGTGATGAACAGTC
This sequence comes from Gopherus evgoodei, assembly GCF_007399415.2. Lineage (NCBI taxonomy): Eukaryota > Metazoa > Chordata > Testudines > Testudinidae > Gopherus > Gopherus evgoodei. The sequence continues at coordinate 303,029 of NW_022060089.1, forward strand.
TAATACTGCAGTCTGCCCCAGGGTGTGGGGCTACACGATGACTGGCAGTAGCCTGATACTGAGGGGATGTGGGGATAGTGGTGGGGGTTCACTGAAGAGGGGAGATCCTGAGAGAAAGGGGTTACTGCCAGGGGGCAGCACCCCATGTAAAAGGGCACCAGGTCCAAGGAGGGACATAAAGGGCAAAGGACAGGTGGATCACTAGCCTGCAGGGGTGCTCCAAAGTTGGAATGAGCTAATTCCTGGAAGTAACCAGCAGGAGGCGATGAAGGGGTGAGTCCACACCTCTACACTCCCCCACTGCAACTTGAGACCATTGCTCCGTGTTCTGTCATCTTGTACCCCTGAGAACAGTCTAGATCCATCCTTTTTGGAACCCCCTTTCAGGTAGCTGAAAGCAGCTATCAAATCCCCCCTCATTCTTTTCTTCTGCAGACTAAACAATCCCAGTTCCCTCAGCTTCTCCTCATAAGTCATGTACTCCAGCCCTTTAATCATTTTTGTTGCCCTCCACCGCACTCTTTCCAAGTTTTCCACATCCTTCTTGTAGTGTGGGGCCCAAAACTGGACCCAGTACTCCAGATGAGGCCTCACCAATGTTGAATAGAGAGGAATGATCACATCCCTCAATCTGTTGTCAATGCCCCTACTCATAGAGCCCAAAATACCGTTAGCCTTCTTGGCAACAAGGACACACTGTTGACTCATATCCATCATCTCGTCCACTGTAACCCCTAGGTCCTTTTCTGATGAACTGCTTCCTAGCCATTCGGTCCCTAGTCTGTAACAGTGAATGGGATTCTTCTGTCCCAAGTGCAGAACTCTGCACTTCTCCTTGTTGAACCTCATCAGATTTCTTTTGGCCAAATCCTCTAATTTGTTTAGTTCCCTCTATATTCTGTCCCTACTCTCCAGTGTATCTACCACTCCTACCAGTTCAGTGTCATCTTCAAACTTTCTGAGGGTGCAGTCCACACCACTGTCTACATCATTAATGAAGATATTGATCAAGACCGACCCCTGGGCCAGCACTTGGGGCACCCTGCTTGAAACCAACTGCCAACTAGATATGGAGCAATTGATCATTACCCGTTGAGCCCGACGATCTAGCCAGCTTTCTATCCACCTTATAGCCCATTCATCCAGCCCATACTTCCTTAACTTGCTGGCAAGAACACTGTGGGAGACTATATCAAAAGCTTTGTTAAATTCAAGGAATGACACAGCCATTGTTTTCTCCTCATCCACCGAGCCAGTTATCTCCTCATAGAATGGAATTAGGTTAGTCAGGCATGACTTGCCCTTGATGAATCCATGCTGACTGTTCCTGATCACTTTCCTCTCCTCTAAGTGCTTCAGAATTGATTCCTTGAGGACCTGTTCCATGATTTTTCCAGGGACTTCGCTGAAGCCGACTGTCCTGTAGTTCCCTGGATCCTATTTCTTCACTTTTGTAAAGATGGGCACAACATTAGTATTTTCCAGTCATCTGGGACCTCCATCAATCACCATGAGTTTTCAAAAATAATGGCCAATGGCTCTGCAATCACATCCACCAACTCCCTTAGCATCCTCTGATGCAGCACATCCAGTCCCATGGGCATGTGTTCATCCAGGTTTTCTAAAAAGTCTCAAATCACTTCTTTCTCCATAGAGGGTTGATCACCTCCACCCCATGCTTTGCTGCCCAGTGCATCAGTCTTGGACCTGACCTTGTTTGTGAAAACAGAGGGGAAAAAAAGCTTGAGTACATTAGCTTTTTTTTACATTCTCTCTCACTAGGTTGCCTTCCTCATTCAGTAAGGGTCCCACACTTACCTTGACTTTCTTCTTCTATATGGCCCAGCTGAGTGACTCCTCCTGCTGTTATGCCTGCTGCTGCTGGAACAACTCAGCTAAGGGGGCTGGAAGATGGAATGCCAGGAGTCCAGGGCCCACTTTTAAATATGGTTCAGTTTTCACTGAAAAATGGTAGGTGGTAGGGGTCTCGGGAGAGGGGAGGTTGGTCTCTAGGAGAGGAGAGACTGAACAGGCGGTGGGCAAAAGGAGGGACTCAGTGAAGGATTCAGCGAGAAGCAAAGGGGGCCTCAACAGAGAGGCGGTAGGGACAAGAGAAGGTGCCGTGTGGGTGGGGCCATGGGGAAAAAGCAAGAAGGGACATCGGGGGTAGAGTGCAGGACAGGACACCACGGGCCAGGTGTCCCCTTTCTCAAAGGCAGGTTGGGGGCTGCACAGCCTAGGGAGGTTTAGCCTCCCCTGGCCTATTATACTTGCTGCCTACATGGGTCACTTCCTACCAGCTCCCTGCAAATGTCCCAAGGGCTCCGTAAAGCAGCCTGAAGGGTGTCTGCTCACCCCAGAGGAACTCAGAGGGACAAAGGATTCCTGCCTTATGCAAAAGATATATTAATGGGTGGAAGAGAACAAAGAGAGGAGAGGAGCCATCATGAGGAATGCCCTAGCTACCACCTAAGCTAGAAAAAGAGCTGTACCAGGGATAAGGCTTGTGCCCAGACTAGGAAGGTGTCCAGTCTGTGAAAGAAACATATTGAAACATCTCTGAGTGTGAGGATCTTATCTGTATCCAGTTTCTGACTGTATTAGACATAGACATATGTTTTATTTTATTTTACTTGGCAATTCACTTTGTTCTGTCTGTTTCTACTTGAAACCACTTAATTCCTACTTTCTGTATTTAATAAAATCACTTTTTACTTATTAATTAACCCAGAGTAAGTATTAATGTTGGGGGAGGGGAGGGGACAACTGTGCATATCTCTCTATCAGTGTTATAGAGGGCTAACAATTTGAGTTTACCCTGTATAAGATTTATACAGGGTAAAACAGATTTATTTGGCTTTAGATCCCATTGGGAGTTGGGCATCTGAGTGTTATGGACAAGAACACTTCTGTTAGCTGCTTTCAGGTTAAGCTTGCAGCTGTGTGGCAAGTAATTCAGACTGTGAATTGGAGTCTGTGTTGGAGCAGGCGGGTGTGTCTGGCTCAACTAGACAGGGTGCTGGAGTCCTGAGCTGCCAGGTCAGGAAATCAAGGGCAGAAGTAGTCTTGGCACATGAATTGGCAGCTTCCAAGGGGGGTTCTGTGATCTAACCCTCACAAGAACAATGAACAAAAATGGGAAAGGTTCATGAAAATAAGATACCCTGCTCTGTGGGTACGGGGACATCACAAAGACCCCTCTCTGGGACCCAAGGGAAGTTCATAGTCTGTTCCACTCCAAAATCAGCTGCACAAAGCAGTAAGTAATATTTACTCAAAGGTGCTGTAGTAGTTAAATACTGCAGTCCAGTTCTCAAAAACACGGTTTCACAACGCTCACCAGTAAGCTTCAGTAGAATATCCTCAATTCCTACAGCAGTTTTCCTGTATAATGACTTTCCAGTAGAAACATTAGGTTTATCCTCCAGGTTTTGTGATGCATTCAATATAGAAAAATCAAGTATATTTTCCTTACCAGATCTCTGTACATATGACAAAGAACTTCAGCATTTCTGATTCTTTCTTTTTCTCTTTCGTTATCTGAAAATGTGGCTTCTGTCTCTAAAACTGAAAAGAACCATGGCTGCACAGAGACTAGTGGAAAACTACTTTGCCTCAAAATGCTATAATATCTTATGGTAGTCTCAGGGCAGGTCTAAACTCTGCTGAGATCGATGCTGTGAGATCGATCCACCGGCAGTCAATTTAGCAAGTCTAGTAAAGAGAAGAGTAAGATAAGTCAATGGGAGTTTTTCTCCTGTCAACTCCCCAGCCCCCTCCCACAGTGTAGACCCCACAGTTACTTGACCTAAGGTATATCGACCCCAGCTACCTTATTCATGTAGCTGGAGTTGCGTGGAGTAGGTTCACTTACCGTGCTAGTGTAGACTTAGTCTTAGAGTCACGAAAAGGCTGAGTAACAGGGTGTGTGGAGATGGAGGCTTTGGGTGACAATGAAAGAGGCCAAGTGATGCTCAGAGAGAGGTAACTCAGCAATGGAAAGAGCCGGGCTTAGTGATAGAGGGATAAGATATTATATGGAAGGAACTTCTCAGACTGTGAACTTCCACAATGCTGAGCTCAACCAAACTGGGACAGGGCAACCTTGATTAATGAGGAGATATGCTTTCCCCCTCTTGTAACACAGGTTTCAAGTCAGTGGCCCCAGGTGATCACCTTCTGCAGCAGATGTATTTGCCTACTTTGTCACGAAGCTCTTTGGTTCTGATCCCATAAATGATCGGGTTGAGCATGGGAGGGATGAGGAGATAGAGGTCAGCCAAGATGATTTGAACATGGGGAGCGATGCCTTGACCAAACCGGTATGTGAGATTGGAGAAGATGCTAGGGGTGTAATATGTCAGCATCACACAGATGTGGGTTGTGCAAGTGTTGAGGGCTTTCTGGTGAGCATTCTTAGAGCCAATTCTGAGGACGGCAGTGATGATCAGACCGTAGGACAGGGCAATGAGCGTCAGGTCAAACCCATTGATTACAAACATTAGCACCAAGCCGTATATCCTGGTTACTGTAATGTCCCCACATGCCATCTTGAACACAGCTATGTACTCACATTGAGTATGGGGGATAATGCGGTTGGCACAGAATGGCTGCTGACTCATAAGCACGGGTAGGGGCAGAATGAAGAGAACAGCTCTTATCAAACCTACAAGACCAAGCTTAGCTATTTGTGCATTGGTGAGGATGGTGGCATATCTCAGAGGGATACATATGGCAACGTAGCGATCAAAGGCCATTGTCACGAGGGTGGCTGAGTGTATAACAGAAACCATGTGAAGGAAGAACATCTGGGTGAGGCAGCCAGCCATAGTAATGCCTTTCAAATCGAACCAAAATATGCCCAGTGCCTTTGGCATGACAAAGGTAGGTGTGGCGATGTCTGTGAGCGCCAGCATGCAGAGCAGCAGGTACATCGGCTTGTGCAGGGTCTGCTCCTTACCTACAACACACAGAAGTGTGAAATTTCCCAACAGGCTGATAATGTAGAACATAGAGAAAGGGATGGAAATCCAGATGTGGGCAGCCTCCAGGCCGGGGATGCCCGTTAGGATGAACGTTGAAGGGTCAGAGGGGGTGAAGTTGAAAGCTGCCATGAGGTGGTTGATGCGTCAATATGAGTCAGAAATGCTCAAAGTGCCTGTAAAGGGAGAGAAGCACATTGAGGGAGTTACATGCTTTATAACAATTAGTACAGTAAATATTTTATAGCGAATCACATTCTAGGAGTCTTCTTGAGCGGGGAGAGAAGAACCACCAACAATGTCACTCCCTGCTTTATATAACTTTAGCATATGGCGGGAACCCTGTGTTTCAAAACTGAGTTTCAAGACTTGTTTGTGTTAAAATTACAAATGGAGTCCAGAGTTCTTCGGCCTGGTCACATACAGGAAAAGAACGGGGAGGAAGTGAGATAGGTGAGACCTCCTGGTGCAGCCTGTTGTGAATGGCGAGCTGCACTGTGAAGGGGAGGGTACCATATTTTGATATTCAAAAACTAGGACACTCCACGGGGAGGGAGGGTAACCCCACCCTGCCATCCTTCACTCCCTCCAACTGCCCCCCACAGAAACCCCAACCCATTCAACTCCCCCGCTCCCTGTCCCCTGATTGCCCCCTCCCAGGACTCCTGCCCTTAACTGCCCCCCAGCACTGCATCTCCTATCTAAGTGCCGCTGGTCCTTGTCCCCTGATTGCCCCCTTCCAGAAGCCCTACCCCTATCTGTCCGCCAGGACCCCACCCCCTATCTAAGCATTGCAGGTCATTGTCCCCTGATTTCCCGCTCCCGAGACCCCTGCCCCTAGCTGCCCCCCAGGACCCCACTCCCTATATAAGCACCGCAGCTCCTTGTCCCCTGATTGCCCCCTCCCGGGACCTCTGCCTCTAACTGCTCCTTGGGACTCCACCCCCTATCTACACCTCCCTTCTTCTTGTACCTGACTGCCCTTTCTGAAACCTCCCCCAACTTCCCCCCTAGGACCCCACCCCCTACCTGTCCCCTGACAAACCCCTGGGACTCTGATGCCTATCCAACCTCTGTCTGACCCTGACTGCCCCCCCGAACCTTTGACACATCTGCCCCCCCGAACATCCACCCCATCCAACCCTTGACTGCCCCCCCAGAACCCCTTACCCCTTCTCTAACCCCCCAACCCCCTTACCATACCACTCAGACCAGCGTGTCTGGCGCTGCGTGGAGCCAGACACGCTGCTGCATACATGCTACCATGCTCCCTTGCGGAGCCACAGCCCTCCCCGTCTCCCCAGCACCCGCCTTCCAGATTTGAACACCTCAAAGTTCAGGAGTGCTCAAGCTCAGTTTGGACAGCTGTTACTTCATTTCTCCCACATCAAATATACTGATCCACTGCAACTTGCTGTAGAAAAAGTAGGATAAAATTGAGCAAGAAATACTTCCCAGTGGTTATTAGGACTGGAATTGCCATTTTCAACAGCCATTGCCTTTTGTTTGTTTGTTTGTTGTTTAAAAGGAAGACAGTGATATTGCATTGGCAAACACCCCAGAGAAAGAAAGAGTGGAACAAAAGAATAATAACGACACCTCAACTTTTCCTCATTTATGGAGGACAGTCTTATAATATGTATCCAGATATCCTCCAATCACACAAGCTGAAAATTGTTCCACTTTACTGCAGCTCTGTAACGGTATGGGAACCAATCCTGTCTGTGTTCTGGGCACATCCAAAATTCCTGCTGAATGACCTGCCCTGGGAGCGGGTTACCAGTGACCCAGGGCTGTGGCAGAAGGAGGGTTTAGTTGCAGGGGGAGAGCCCAGGCCTGGGGCGGCAGGGGGGTGTGGCGAGGAGGTCAGGGTAAGGATGGGGGGCAGCCAATTTTTTTTTTGCTTGGGGTGGCAAATAGTCTAGAGCCGGCCCTGGTGACATGCCCTTGTAAAATCATAGCATCCATTATGTATAGGCTGTCTGAAGCATTCTCAGGGAGGCTCATCTGGTGGAAGATAAGTTTCCATTGTTTCCTCCAATGGCTCATTGCCCTGAAAAGGCCCTTCCCGACCAGTTATCTAGACTGAAATCATCCTGCCTAGTGGGCGTTACCCAGGTGTAACTACATTTGAAATACAGATAAGTAGTCGATATTCATAACTGCAGACAAAAAATCATACGTGCATACAAATTGGATAATAATATTCAGAAAGTCATAACTTTTCCAATGACATCTTACATGACCCATCTTGCATAAAATGTATCATAATTATGCTATTATCATATAATAATATCACTATGATCAATATGGGGTACATTGTCACAAAATATCTATGGTTATTTCTACCAGTGAAATGCCTGAAGTAACATAACAATAACAGTTGGGAACAAAACTGAGAAAAGGTTGTGTCACTCAGGCTGCAGTTCTGTGGCTTATCAGGGCATAGAGACCCTGAAATCTTCAAACACACTCTGTATCAGGAAAGATCCCAAAGCTGGCCTTGGATCAACAATCCTACAGAAAAAAATTATTTCATCAACACTAACCACCTATCCGTCTACAAGCAGCTCTTTGACCCTGTGACATTCTCCTCCGGTGTTATCTGGACTAGTGATCTGCTAGGTCACTCCAAGCCTTGACTCTGGGACCCAGACTGACTCTGCTCTGCTGTGAGAACCCCCACTCCTGGGCTGTTCACGCACAGCCTCTACCATGTTAGCTGCCGCTTGGATTGTGTGACTGAATGACACTTGCCAATATCAACGATTCCAGACACAACCCTAGGTACCTCCGTCTTGCAGTGTCCAGTTATGCCTGCTGGATGCTGGAAGCTTAGATGAGTTCATCAGTTTAACAAAGAAATTGATATGCCCCAAGTCTGTTATCCCCAGGGGAGTCTCTTACATGCTTCAAACCAAACAAATTGCTTCAGGTAGAATAAACAGCACATTTTTTAACTACACAGAGAGATGTTAAGTGATATTAAGTGATAGGCAAAAAGTCAGAGTGGTTACCAAAATAAAATAAAATATAAAAATGCAGTCTAAACTCTCAGCCCTATTCGACTGGGCAACATAGAGATGAAGCAGTTTTTCTCAACCCACGGGATATAGCAGTCCTTAATATACAGGTTTCTTCCTTTAACCTGGGCCAATCTCAATGTCTTCATTGCTTGCAGTGAAGGTGGCGGCCAGAGAAGGGCTCAGTATGTGTCCGCTTTGTCTGTTTTACACCCTCAGTCCATATGTTTGGGGAGCACACGTCGAGGCATGTCTGGGAGGCATCGCTGAGTCTCTGCAAGCAAGGCTGAGCAAATCACTTTATGGGGCGTCATGCAGGTGAGTCAGTGTACTGTAGCTCCCTTGTTGGACAATGGGTTTTGATGGGTTGTTTGACACCCTGCCTGAGTGTTTGTTACTTTCCTTGCTGTTGCCTCAGGGTGGGGGCTAATATCTGGCTGATTTCCCAACTTACAGCATGTTTTAGTGACCACCATATAACAGAATTCTCATAAGTCTATATACATTTATGATACATATATGGATAGAGACATGACTTTCAGCAGATCATGATGTTTCCCTTGATACCTTACAAGGCCTGCTTTATATGTAAGAACTTGATTATCTGAAAATGAAGAATATGGGGGTATAGACTGTCACAGCACCCACAAAGCCTCAGTGCTACTGGCCTGTCACTGCACATCCTCTGCCTGCCTCCACAACTCTCAGCAGTGCCCAGTTCTCTGTGCATACTCCCTACCTGTCCCCATAGCCTCCAGCACTGCCAGCCTGCCTCTGTACACCCCTCTTCCTTCCACCCAACCCCTGGTGCTGGTCACCTGTCCATGGAGATCCCCCACCCCTAGAACTTCCACCCTGCTACACGGTGATACCCCTCACCCAGGACCAAAACCAGGTGCCACACACCACAGCAACAGCTCACAGGTACACCTCTTCAGTCTAGGATAAACTCATTGTCTGCCTGCACTGGGGAAAAGGGGGAGATGAGACTGATCTGCCTTTCTGGGGGCAAAGGGAACCCTGGCTGCAGCTCAGCCTGTGCAGGGAAGGAGAGATGGACAGACCTAGCAGGAGAGGGAGAGGAGGTGGGATTAAAAGGGCCAGTGTGAGCAACTCTTCTTCAAAAAGACACAAAGCTTTAACGTACTCTGGCCAGTTAGAAACCCAGACACCCCTTCCTGAGGCTGCTTTTCAGTGTTGGCAATTGCTGATGTTGCCACAAAACTGCAGTGGGCTTTCCCATGGAAGGGAGTATGGTCCAGGTGGGGGATGGTGTCCGAGACCATCTGCCAGACCAGGGGTAGGCTACCTATGGCACAGGTGCCGAAGGCAGCATGGGAGGTGATTTTCAGTGGCACTCACACTCTGACACCTGGGTCATGGCCTCCGTTCCAGGGGGCTCTGCATTTTAATTTAATTTAAAATGATGCTTCTTAAACATTTTGTTTACTTTACATACAACAATAGGTTAGTTCTATATTGTAAACTTATAAAAAGAGACCTTCTAAAAACGTTAAAATGTATTACTGGCATGCAAAACCTTAAATCAGAGTGAATAAATGAAGACTCAGCACAGCACTTCTGAAAGGTTGCCGACCCCTGTGCTAGAGTGTTGCTCCCTTTCCCTTGCAGTCTCAGACACCTCCCAGACCCAAGTGGCCTCATGACGCCTCTTTGGTCTGTGCATCAGGGAGGATGTCCATTCCCCATGTTGCATAGTTTCCGGACTCTGTGCCACTGTGATCTGGATACAGCATGTCCCGCAGTCCTACCCACACCCACCGCACAGACTGTGTGTTCCTGGACCTCCCCAGGTAACATTTGCAAGACAATCTCTAATGCTTCTCATCCTCTTCAGAAACGGAGATGAAGGGTCTCTCTCCCTTTGCCCTCTCTTTAAAAAAAATGGTTATCCAAATTGTTTGAAAGCTTTAAATCTGTGAATTTGAGATTTAAACAACTCTCCCGTCAGTTCTCCTTGGGTCCAAAGAAGCTCATGCATCCTTAGAGGCCACGGAGCGACTCCAGATGAAGTCACTGGAGGCTCATGGCCGATGTAAATCAGGGAATTTATTTAACTCACTATATGTGGATTTAGGGCAAACTCCTGGCTCAATTAGGAATTTTGCCTTTGATCTCAAGGGGACCAGTTTCACTCTGAATGTTTAATTTTCGGCTCCTGGCTCTCAAATTCACGGCCTTGGGTCCTGCTGCAGAGAGCGCTATTCTGTTAGGGTGGTGAGAGAGTCTCAGGGAACCCCCAGTTCATGTGGCATTCTGAGACTAGGAATGAAAGTTGGAAGTTTCAAAACAGAGGGGCCTTGATTTTGCTCTCACAGAAGCCAGTGTCAATCTGGAGTGAACCAGTGAAGGCAGAATCAGAGAGTAGAATCTGGGCAGTGTGTGGCCTATTCTTGTTGTGAACCCTCTGGTAACACAGATACCCACTGCAGAAGCTTTGGCTGCACTTCCAAAAAGGGCACCGAGGTTGCTGAATTGGAAAACTTGAGCGAACCACAGGAAAAACCACAGCTCAAAAAAAAAATTACTGAGAAAGATAGAAGGACACAGTAAGAGAAAACGAATTGAACTTAAATGCAAATATTTGTCTAATGTGTTTCCAATCTATTTGTAGTTCCAATTTTTCCAGGTAAATCCCTTGTTTTTTATGACAGTACTAAACAATTCAAGTCACCCTGCTGGTGAATTCCTGCCCAGATGGTTCTTGATTTGAACCTTAGAAACCTTCCTGAGCCCTTACCACTCACTTTAATGCAGAAACAGGCAACTCACCAAAGTCCCACGCAGCAGAGAGAGGAAATCTTTTTACTGCAACAGCAAGGTAGAGTCTTGAGAATCAGTGTATGAATGTCACACGTCTGACACTCGGAGTGCTGCACAGAGACCTTTATGATTCCCCTGTACAATCCCTGTGGATTTTCAAATTGGCCAGGACTCCCGTACAATTCCCTGGACTCTGTGTGAGCAGCTGGAAGAGCAGAAAATGGACCCTGGAGAACTTCAGCCTGAGAACAACCCCTGAGAGAAAATAAATGATTTGCTGAGAACAGGAGCTTAGATTTTCAGGGCAAACTGTGTCTTGCAGACTGTTTATTGTAGCAAATGACGATGGCTGTCTGTTCTGTGTGTAATGTACAGCCATCTTCTATGAAGCAATCAGCTCACCTTTGCAATACAGCTTAGCTGCTATTATAACAGAGATGTTAACCCCAGACATCATATAATTGTATTACTTTGTGACTCTATGGTTTATACCATTTATTATTCTTTCATTCATTTTAATAAAGATCTTAACAATTTGGAATAGTCCTCAGAATAGGTATAATTGCCACACAACCTCAGGGTCCACTTATGACATTGAACACTCTAACAACAAGTGGTACTTGTGGTACTTTAGAGACTAACACATTTATTTGGGCACAAACTTTCATGGGCTGAAACCCACTTCATCAGTTACATGCAGTGGAAAATACAGTAGACAGGTATATATACACAGCACATGAAAAGATGTGTGTTGCCTTACAAATGGCGGGGTCAGTGCTAACGAGACAATTTAATTAAAGTGGAAAGTCTGTATTCTCTAACCCTGTAGCTGGAATTGGGACAAGAACCTAAATATCTTCTGATCAGATCATTGGCAAGATGTAATAAATTACTCCATAACTGAACCATTTTGGTGAACTTTTCTTGGTTCTGCGTTAGCCCAGGGGAACTGACTAGTGAAAAGGTCTGAGTCCATACTCCCATTTGCTTTACCTAGAGGACTGCCTGACCTCATGGACATGCCTTCCACTCTCCTGTGTGGCACAGTGCTCATATTAGTTACGTAGCTGGGCCCAGGATGCCTGAGAGACTAAATCACTAGTCTCATTGTGGTCACTTAGGATAAGGGCTAGGGTGTCCCCACTCTGGTGTACTCCCTTCACATCAAATGCCTCACTGACCCACTGATCATTATATTAAGTTCAAACCAAATATAATTTTCATAGATTCATAGGTTATTCATAGATTCATAGACTCTAGGACTGGAAGGGACCTTGAGAAGTCATCGAGTCCAGTCCCCTGCCCTCATGGCAGGACAAATACTGTCTAGACCAGCCCTGATAGACATTTATCTAACCTACTCTTAAATATCTCCAGAGATGGAGATTCCACAACCTCCCTAGGCAATGTATTCCAGTGTTTAACTATCCTGACAGTTAGGTACTTTTTCCTAATGTCCAACCTAAATCTCCCTTGCCTCAGAGTCAGGGGAAACAGCCTGCTTTTCGCTCCTTGGCTCAGCTTCTCCCAATTCACACAGAACAGGTGGCCCTTTGCAAAGCAGCTGCCCTTGATTACTCACCCTGATGGAGTCTGACTCCAGCAAGGAGGAACCTTTTGGAGCATATACAAAACTACCACACCCAATTCCAGAAGTTTCTGGAAATGCAGTGATAAATCTGCCTAGCAACAGTGACTCAGACACAACTCACTCCTACCCTGCCTAATATCTTCCTATTGAACAAGAGCCCCCTTTGTTTGGTCCCATTAATTCAGTGTTCTTCAGAACACGAGGTCTCTTATTACCCTCCTCTTCCTTTATTTGGGACCCTCACTGTCCTACTTGCTGAGATCAGCATTGCTTCAAGCTTGCCACATCCCCTGCTCCTCCTTTGTCTCTGAGGCCCCGCCGCATCCCGTCTCTTCCCCTGAGGCCTGGCCCCCTGCTCCTCCTCTTCTCCCAAGATCCTGGCCACCAGCAAGGACAGAACCAAGCTATTTTAAGAGCTCTCCAAGAAGGCCAGCCTGCTGTGGGGAGCCCCAGAAATGCCATCTTCCCTTTGTAGCATGCCATAGGGGGTGGGAATATGGGCTGGGGGCTGGTCTCGTGCCCCCTATCCCCTCACTCAGGGCAGGTGGAGTATCCTGGCTCCCTGAGTAACACTTACCACAGCCCAGCTCCAGCTTCAAGCCTGGCAAGGGGTCGGGGCTCAGGGGAAGTTGAGCAGCAGGGGTTGGAGCCACAGGGGGGAGAAAAGGGTCCAGGGAAGGGCCATGAAGGCGGCAGGGAAGGGGACACAGAGTGGATGGAGCTCCTGCATGTGTCCTGCTTTTGCCTTTTGAATAGGTGGTCACTCTACACTGAACGGGCTGGGCTGGGATCGGAGCAAGACATGCCTTTGTGGGGGAGCAAAGGCCCATTTCCACCCCTTTGTATTGCTGGGGCAGCATAAACAGAGGGGCTGCAGAGGGAATCTGGGCCTGAGTCTCTTGCCAGCACTTCTATATGTCAGACCCTCTTTCACACATTCTGCCTCGGTGGGAAGTGGGCTCAGCAGGTCTGCAGTGTGCAGAGCCATCAACGGGGCTGCCTGAATGGCTTCTCCTGGGCCTCCTGCATTAATTGTGTCTCTGGCATGACTCAGTCACTAGTAACTGGCTGAGGGCATAGGGAAAGGGTGGGTTACTGCGACCCTTGAATACCCCTATCCACAGCTTGTGCAGCATTCATGAATCACGCAGTTCCTGGAGTTCTCGGGAAGGGTGAATACTGTGACTGCAAAACAGCTCTGCAGCTTTTTTCATAGCCCATGAATATTTAAACAGAGGCAGGACAGTGGCAGGCCATGTGTAATGGGAACAACATCCACATCCCTTCTCTTTATTGACTCTGTCAAGAGCAATACTGTGGTCTGAGCAACCACCGATACCATTCTTCATGGGCCAACATTCCCCCTGGTCCCCTGGCTCTCCACAAAGACAGACACTTTGTAAATGCTGCTGCCTGCCTTGGTCTCCTTCCCCAGTGCCCTGTCCACCCTCACCAGCCCTTCTCCCACTGCTCTTGGTCTTTGACCCCATCAGAACATATCTCTACAGTGAGGAGATCAGTAGCATATGTCGTCTAGAATGTAAGGGCCCACAATGGAACAGGTGGGTGTGGTCCATATATTTCATCTCCCTTGTCATGAGAGCTGAAGCCAGGTGATGAACTGACCCTTCACTTGACGAACACTCTGATTAGCCTCCATTGTTTTTAGGTGACAGATCTGAGAAACTGCCCCACATTAAAGCATAAGCAGAGTAAGTTTTGGAACAAACTCCTACATTTAACAGTAATAAGTTATTAGGATCAAATGGGATTCACCCAAGAGTTCTGAATGAGCTCAAATATCAAACAGCAGAATTACTAATCGTGGTATGTAATCTATGGTTTAAATCAGCCTCTGTACCATCCAACTAGCACATACATATTGTGATGCTGATTTTCAAAAAAGGCTCCAGAGGCGATCCTAACAATATAGGCCAGTAAGCCCAACTAGAGTACCAGGCAAATTGGTTGAAATTATAGGAAAAAATAGAATTATCAGACACATAGATGGACACATTTGTTGGGGAAGAATCAACACAGCCTTTCAAAGGAAAATCATGCTTCACCAATCTATTCAAATTCTTTGAGTGGGTCAACAAAAATGTGGTCAAGGGAGATCCAGTGGATATTCTCTACTTGGACTTTCAGAAAGTCATTGAGAAGGTCCCCACCAAACGCTCTTAAGCAAAATAAGCAGTCCTGGGAGAACGAGGAAGGTTCTCTCCTGGATCAGTAGCTGGTTAAAAGATAGGAAATAAAGGGAAGCAATAAATGGTCAGTTCTCAGAAGGGAGAGAAGTAAATTGCGGGGTCCTCCTGGGATCTGTAGTGAGACCAGTGCTATTCAACTTATTCATAATTGTCTGGAAAAAGGGGCAAATTGTGATGTGGCAAAATGTGTAGACAAGACCCAATATATATATTGTGACAGACCCAAAGCAATGGGGTACAGGAGTCTGGTAGAGGGCAAATATGCTGGTAACTGGATGAGTAGTTTTCTGCTCCCTGAGTGACAAGAGCAGGGGCTGCACTAGAGTAATCAGGAAATTGCTAGAACCAATTAGGGCAGACAGGCTGATTAGAACACCTGCAGCCAATCAAGGCAGACTAATCAGGGTACCTGGGTTTAAGAAGGAGCTCACTCTAGTCAGACCAGGGGGAGCCAGAGGAGAGGAAGTGCGTGTGAGGAGCTGGGAGCAAGAGGCGCAAGGAGCTGAGAGTGAGAGGGTGTGCTGCTGGAGAACTAAGGAGTACAAGCGTTATCAGACAGCAGGAGAAAGGTCCTGTGGTGATCATAAAGAAGGTGTTTGGAGGAGGCCATGGGGAAGTACCCCAGGGGGTTGTAGCTGTCATGCAGCTGTTACAGGAGGCACTATAGACAGCTGCAATCCACAGGGCCCTGGGCTGGAACCTGGAGTATAGGGCGGGCCCGGGTTCCCCCCAAACCTCCCAACTCCTGATCAGACACAGGAGGAGTTGACCCAGACTGTGGGGAAGTCACTGAGGTGAGCAAATCTGCCAATAAGCGCAGGACCCATTAAGGTACAGGAGGAACTTTGTCACAATATTTAAGTGTAAAATAAATTAAGAGGTGTTACAAACAGATCTCACAAAACTAGGTGCCTGGGAACAAAATGACAGATGAAATTCAGGGTTGATAAGTGCAAAGTAATGCACAATGGAAAACATAATCTCAACTATACACATACAATGATGGGGTCTAAATTAGCTGCTACCACTCAAGAAAGAGGTATTGGCAGCATTGTGGATCGTTCTCTGAAAACATACACTCAATGTGCAGCAGCAGTCAAAAGCAACCCTAGTAAATTCATGGAGGATAGATACACCAGTGGCTATTAGCCAGGATTGTCACAGACTCAACTACATTCTCTGGATGTCTTTAAACTCTGAATGTCAGAAGAAGGGTACAGATGACATAGGATGGAGGACATGATATTGTGCTTTTCTGATAATTCCCTCTGAAGCATCTGCACTGACCAAAGTCAGAAAACAGGACATTGGGCTAGATGGGCCATTGGTCTGAATCAATATGGGTATTGTTCTGTTCTTAAATTGTTCCTCTGGGTGATGGGCTTCTGCAGACAAGCCTTTTCCAGGGGATCCCTTTTAAATAGAGCTGGTGTAGCCACCCTAGCAGATATCAAGAGTAGGGTGACCATATGTCCCATTTTGGCAGAGACAGTCCCTTTTTTAGCCGCTTCCTTGTAACTTAAATGAAAGTTGCACTGACTGAGTCTATGGCTGCACTGTGGGAATGGGAAGGTCAAAATCTCCTGCCCAGTCTAGGGCTGGGGTATTTGTTAGGGGGCTTATTCCTTCACCCTCTCACTTCCCTGGTCCTTCTCATATGAACAGAGAGCAACAATACCCAAAGTTCGAAGGCGCAAACAATTCAATGTTTATTGGGTTGAACTTCCAGCAAGCATGATTCCAGTTTCTTAGTGTCCCTCTTCCCAGCTCTGACACCACAGAGCCTTGCCTGTGTCCTTGTTTCTGTTCCCATCTCTTGTTCCCATTTCCCCTTTAGCAAAACATGATCCCAATTCCCACCCAGCTTCCTGATTGACTGCAGACTATATAGTAAAACCTGAGTTTTGCTTAGCTATACCTTAACCAATCATTTTACTGAAATTTAAATAACCAATCCTAACTTATTGTAACATGGTTATTTAACCAATTATATCCCATCACCTTAATTGGTTTACACCCAACAAAATTAATTATACAGCAGACAGAAACAATCACAGAACCAGACAGAGACCATGCAAATAAACATATGAAACAATACAGAAGTGAGGATTTTACAACTGCATCTATATAAACATAAGGGTTTTCCAACTGTATCTATTGATAAGTGAGTTCTTGCCAGACAGGATGGTATCAAACTAAGTTTCCTTTTATATCTTTTAGGCTCTACCCTTTCTCTGGAGGTGATAGGAAGATCAGAGCAGGACTGTATTCCTAATAGCCCAACAGCATCTTATTTCAATGTGACTAGATTGGAATGTGAGGATGTGACCATACACTTCCCAGCTTATGGCTGCCTCTGCTGCTTAGCCGAAGAACCAAGCCTCAGACTGTCACAGTAAGAGAAGGCCATTAACCAGACAGATATCCTTCCCATCTCTGTGCATCCCCACCCCCATCCTGTACAAGGCCCCTTCAGCAGATCCTGCAGGCAGTGGCTACTGTGACAGGCCCTGGTAGCACATCTCTGATGAACCTATGCTAGCAGGAAGCCGGGGAGCATCTAGAGTAGTTATTGAGGCTCAGAGATTCTGGGTGGGTGGGCCGAGCTACCAGTGGATCTCTGAGACCTGTGCATAACTTTGGTGATCTCTGGATCCCTCTTTTCATTCTTCATGGAGAAGGGAAAAGACCTTCCCCCCAGACTGATCCGAGGGAAATTTCCTTGTATGGAGCCTTGTGGACTCTCCCTTCCCTGGCATGCACCGTGGGCTTGTAGTGCAGGACAGGGCACAGCCGGGGAGAAATCTGGTCTTATATTATTATCATTATTATTCTATTTCATTTTATATCAGCAAGATCACAGTTTTGAAAGCATCATCACCAACATTCGGCCACCCCCTAGGTAGCCATGTGATTAATCAGAACCATACGAACAGCAATGACAAGCCTGGATTCCAGGAATAGAGACTGCCGCAGGGCTGGCACTGCAGTCCAGTTATGTAGCATCACCAAATGTCCCCTGTGATTTGGTCTCCTGCAGTTTGCCTTTGGATCTGATCAGAGTTAAAGCTGGAACAAAGAACGCTAATTTGCAGAGGTTCCCTGATGGACAAGTGGCCCCCAAGGAAATGTGCAGGCATGCTTCATATAGACAGTTGCTTTTCTGTCTGAACAGATACTGCCTGCTGACCATGTAACCTCTTGGATGGCTCCTTGTCCTTCAGTGTGAAGACCTCTGGTGTCAGCGGCTCCTCTTCTAGCAGGATTTGGGTACACTGGCACGTTTTGGTATCTTTACAATGTAAAGTGAAGGGGAAAGACTGCAAGCTGTTTCCATTTGCAGATGTTCTGTAGTGCAAGAAGGGACTGAGGTGGGCTGTCGGGATGACTCAGTGATGGTGCTGCCGGGCAAGGAGCACCAGGTGGTTTGGGAACCCCTCCCCCACATCTACCTGTTCTCCACGTTGGGATATTCAAGCTGCACACAAATCTGACATTCAGAGCGAGCTCGGAGTGTTAAAACCCCTATTAACTGAGTCAGGATTTCTCAGTGGGTCCCATTTCTAGAGGTGCTGGGTGCTCTAGGCCGATCCTGCCAGGGGATGAGTGAGAGGAGACCCCACGGAATATCAGAGGTTAGTTCCCAAGTCATCTCATGTTTAGTTGCTCCTGGAAATTTAATCAGAAAATTCATTTTCAAAGGTTTGGTTCTCTGTCTTGGTTGTGAACTCAGGAACTCACAGCTGCACTGTGGTAACAGGTCCGATAGGGCATATTTCTGTTTCCTGACTAGCTGAGGGCTCCAGCGTTTCTGCCATGTAGATCCCCCTCAGAGTTACAGGGCTACTAGCATCTCTGCCCCCTCTCTGGTCTCTGAGTGCCACATATCAGGCCTCGTAGCCTTCCCTCTCATGGGGTGGAATCCTGTGATGCTCCCACCCTCAGACTGGGCCCTGGGCTACTGCACTGTGATTGCCCTGCAGGTGCCAGTGAGCATGTGTTGAGACAAGTGACCAGCCTTCTTGAGCCAAAATAATGTTTAACCAAACAGCAGGAAGAACATGTAACATGGGAGAATAAGAGAGTTTTCAAACAACAGTCTGTACACATCTCTGACCCTAAGCCCTCCCAATCTGACAGGGACCCAGGCAGGCCAAGGGCCTTGAGCCTTCCCCAGCGGTGTCTGTGCGTGTCAGACTGAAGAGTGCCTCAGCAACAGCTGCCCCAGCTCTGGACAGACTCCCAGCGCTGGCAAAACAAGCTGTGTAACGTGGCTGGAGCCCAGGAACAGGGAATTCCCTGCTTGTAGCTCCAGTGTGGTCTCTCAATCTCCCTTAAGTACATCCTGAGTGATGGCTTTCCTTGAGCTATTACTTCCCTTCCTGTTTCTTTTCCAGCAGCCTGCTATTAAAATAGGAAGAGCCATACTGGTTTCACCTAGTGTAGCCAAAACATAAACATCCCAAGAGTTAACCCAATATAACTATACAGCAAACATCCCCAGAACTGGGGTTATCACACACATTCATTATGGCAGCTCAGCTCCGTGGCAGTCACAGCGCCACTCCTGGGTGCTGCGGATTTTATTAATACAGGGAAGGGGGGGGGAGAGAGATTGACTGGCTGACTTTCATATGGGAAATGAAGTTCCATTCCCATGAATACTCCTGCATTTGACTTTGAAATCCACTTCCTGCAAACCCTCATCGTGCCTGAGTAACAGGTGCTGGGGTTACTATGTACTAGAGAGTGAGAGCTCAGGGAATGTAGAGTTTATATACTGATCCTAATGCCCATTACCACTCCGGGTACAGGCTACAGACTGACAGAACAGAACCTGAGGAGAACCAGTCAGCTATTAACCCAGGGACAAAAGAGTTATTAGACTTTGTTTGCTGACAAGCCACTGACTGAGGGCTGAGACTTTGGGATCTTTCAGGTTCTGAAGAAATCCAGAGGACAGATGCTACATTTTACTTCCCACTCTAACCTGAGAAATCATCTCTGAAAGATGAACAGAGGGGAACGAGTGGATTTACATGTGTGTGTCAACGTACAAATGTGTACATGTTATGCCAAAACTTTTCATTGTAATATCAATATTAAAAAGACAAAGTTTCATGACCTGCATGTATATCAAAAACCAGCAGCAGAGTTGTTGGAATCTCTACAGGAAGCAGCAGTGGTAACTTTACTGCATAAAGGTTTTTGCTTTAGAAAGTGTTTCAATAGTACTGCAAATAGTGTTTGCAATGGGTTTGTGCTATTAACTCTTCGCTCAGTGAACAGTTGTATGATACTGTCATTAGGTAACTGAGGAGCAGCTGTTTCTAACACTTACATTCAGGGTCATGAACAAAATCCCTCTGCAATCCCTGTGCAAGACAAGTCAAGAGAGAACACTGGGCTGTGTTTCAGCATAGAGCTGAGGTGCAGAGGCAGAACAATTTCGTCAGCTACCTGGTGTTGGGAGCAAATTTCCCTCTGCGGATGTTTTTTTAATGTTGCTGAGTACCTGTAAAGACATTTCCCTTTCCTGGTACAACATTATGTGACTTTGTGTTATGGGCAATGGGCATTTATTAGCTTTGAATTGGTAACTTAATTCCTTTAACTCTTTCGAAAAAAACCCCTTGCAGTGATACAAGACTTTATCCTTTTACGTAAGGATTGTCTAGTTTGGCCGATGTACATAGCAGAGGGGCATTGCTGGAATATGATGATGTATATTACATTGGTGGACGTGCAGGCGAATGAACCAGTGATGGTGTGGCTGATCTGGTTGGGCTCTGTGATGGTGTTGCTGGTGTAGACGAACTGGGTGTTTATATGGGTTACCAGAAAGTCTAATTACGGCAGTGAGGATTGTTTTTAATAAAGTATAGGAAGGGATCTAAACTTTCCTGATTTACACCACAAAATATGTGTAAGTGCTGGATGTCAGGAGGAAACTTTCCCTGGAAGCAGGTTATCTCATAGCTGTCTATTGAAGGGCTTCTTCCACCTTTTTCTCCAGCATCGGAAACTGGCTACTGAGCTAGATGGAATACAGGTCTTATCCAGTCTGGCAGTGCCTATCTTCCCATCAGTGGTAAAAATCCAAGACTATGTTTTTGATGATTTTCCTTGAGATCCTGAGAGTCTCTAGACTTGCACTGAGAGCAGAAAGATGTCTTGTTAAATATAATCTAGTTTCCTGTTCTTTTTTCCTTCAGGAAGGAAAGTTGAAAACTCCTGGGACCTGCCCAGTACATTATGTCAGCTGTCAATGACACCAAATCCAACTCTGCAGAGTTACTTCTCACCAGAATACCCGGGATGGAAGACATTCATCTCTGGATCTCTATCCCTTTCTACTTAATGTATGTTATTTCGATAGTAGGAAATTCAGTCATTCTGTTCATTATAAAAGCAGATTCAAGCCTCCATGAGCCCATGTACATTTTTCTTTCCATGTTGGCCATCACAGACCTTGGCTTATCGGTAACCATCATGCCAACGATATTGGGTATATTCTTGTTTAAATCTAGAGAGATCAGCCTTGATGCCTGTTTTGCTCAGCTGCTTTTCATCCACTCACTTTCATACATTGAATCGTCTGTGCTCTTGTTGGTGGCCTTTGACCGCTTTGTCGCTATCTACAATCCTTTAAGACATGCGTCTATCTTAACCCTCCCAAAAATAGCCAAGATGGGACTGGTGTGTGTGCTAAGGGCAGTGGCCTTAATATTCCCACTCCCCTTTCTCCTGAAACGGTTCCAATACTGTCGAGCTAATGTCCTTTCCCATTCCTACTGTGTGAACCGAAAGGTCATGAAGTTAACTTGTTCAGATATCACAGCCAACAGCATCTATGGCTTATCTATTGCACTCTTAACTGTGAGGCTAGACTCGCTACTCACCTGCCTCTCATTTTATGATCCTCAGAGCAGTGCTGAGCATCACATCCCACATGGAGTCCCTCAGGGCCTGAACACTTGTGTCGCTCACCTCTGTGCTGTCTTGCTTTTCTACACACCAAGGCTTGGCTTGCCTGTGATACACAGATTCGGGAATAGCTCTTCTCACTCGCTTCAGATTTTCCTGGGATATGTCTACCTGCTGGTCCTGCCTCTGATGAATCCAATCGTGTACAGCGTGAAAAGCAAACACCTTCATGTGAGGATAATCAGGATTTTCCTCAAGTGACAGGTCAGTTCATCACCTGGCTATGGCACTGGTGACTTAGAAGACAAAAAACATGGACCACAGCCATCTATTCCATCCTGGACCTTTCCAACTGAGATGATATGAGCTACTTATCTCCACTTTGTAGAGAGGTTTAGATGAGGTTAAACCCTGGCACAATGTGAGATGGATATCCTGACCCGCTGGTGAGGGAGGACAGTGCAATGGGGGAAGGAGACCAAGGGAGGCAGTGAGATGAACAAAGTTCTTGTGTTTCTGGAGAGACAGGGGACTGGTGGGATGTTGGCCCATGCTGCTGTGACTTCAGAATTCCTGTTGATGCCGTTAATAAAGAGAATGGATGCGGCTATTGTTTCCCGTTAGACCTGGCCTGTCACTTTCCTGGCTCTGGTTAAAAATCTACATGCCATGAAAAAAGCTGCAGAGCCATGATCAAAGCTCTTCTGCAGTCGCAGTCCTGGCCCTTCCTGAGCAGTCTGGGCACTGGGTGATCCATGAGCGTGGCACCATGTGTGGTCAGAGGCTATTCAAGGACCGCGGACACTCACCTTCCCCGACGCCCTCAGAAAGGTGCTTGTGACTGAGTCATGTCAGAAGCATGATTAATGCAGGAGCCCTGGGAGGCCATTCTTCCCCCTGAGGCACCACCACGTGCTCCTTCACTTCCCTCATATCCTTGACTCTGCCCAGGCTGGAAGCTGGAGCCTTGCTGTGTTAAGAGCTGGCCAGACAGCCCTGATGTTCCACCTTCCCTGGGCAGGAAGGTTAGAGGACCCAAGAACAGCCCCCAGCCTGTCTTTCCACCCACCAGGACACACCACAATTAAAGGTGCAGAGTCTGGGGCTCCCAACAGTGGCCTGGGCTCCTTGGCCAGTTCTTACCACAGTCCAGCTCTGGCCAGGCTGGGGACCACGCTTGAGGTAAAGAGAAGGAACAGAGGGAAGGGCCTCAGGAGAAGGGGAGGAACAGGATGGTGGAGGTCTAAGGGGAAAATGAGGAGCAGGGGATGCAGCATCCCTGAACCATTGCAGATCCCTGCAAGGAGGTCACTGGGGGAGGACAGGGCTGAAGGGTAGAAGAAGCACTTATCTATGGCCCAGATTATTGTAGCATCTGAGGACCTCTTGACCTTTGACATATTTATCAGTACAACACCCCATGCTGTAGGGCAACGTTATTAACACCACAGGAAAGATTCAAAGACCAGAAGGAACCACTGTGATCACCTAGTCTGCCTGCCTGTGGAGCATGGGCCAGAGACCTCCCCTGAAATAACTCCTAGAGGAGAACTATTGGAACAACCTCCTGCCTTGATTTAACAGTTGTCAGTGATGGAGAATCAACCATGGCCCTTGAAAAATTCTTTCCATGGTTAATTACCCTCATTCTTAAAAAAAAATAATACACCTTAGTTTCTTTCTGAATGTATCTAGATTCATCTTCCAGCCATTGGATCATGCTATAAATGTGTCTGCTAGACTGAAGAAACCATTGTTAAATGATTGTTCCTCATGTAGGTACTTACAGACTTGGTCACGTCACCCCTTAACAATAACACTTCTTTCTGTTAAACTAAATAAATTGAGCTTCTTCAGTGGATCACTCTCAAGCAGGTTTTCTAATCCTTTCATCATTCTCTTGGTTGTTCTCTGACTCTTCCCCAATTTATCCACATCTTTCTCCAACTTTAGGCAATAGAACAGGACACAATATTCCAGCAGTGCTCCCAGCTGTGCCAAATACCCATGCAAAATATCATCTCTGCTCCTACTCGAGATTCCCCTGCTTATACTTCCTGGATTACACTGGGTTTTTCAGCCATAGCACACCACTGAGCTGCAAGTCTTTTTCAGAGTCACTGCTTCCCAAGTTTGGGTCCCCCATTTGGCAAGGATGGCCTGCATCCCTTGTTCCCAGAGGTAACCTTTAAATTGAGCCATATTAAAAGAGATATTGTTGAGGCACAGAGGGATTAAGTGAGTTGCCCAAAGTCACAGAAGAAGTCTGTGGAAGAGCCTGGAACTGAAGCCAGTTCTTCTGAGTCCCAAGCCAGCACTTAAAGCTCTGAACCATCCTTCCTATCTGGGACTAGTGGCTGGAGATGGGGCATCTGGCAGCTCAGCATGCTGAGATTGCCAGGAACCCCAGGAATCCAACTCCTGTGAGATCACTAAAGAGGAGCCCAAGAACAATTCCTTTTCCAGATGATAATGCTGTGTCATGCTTTCTCCCAAATCTATGGAGGGGCAAATCCATCATCCAGGATGCAGAGCATGGTCAGAGTTGGTAAGCAACACCACATGAACTCCAGATGTGATTCAAAATCAGCATGTAGGCCTGTAAGTGACCACCTAAGTCAATGAGTCCAGTCCTTTTCTATGGCACGCGACCCTGGCATATTGTTTGGTGCATAAGCCTTTGCAAGCAGGGGCTAAATGAAATCCCCCTGACAGCTAGCTGGGAGTGGAAGAGACTTTAGAAGCAAACGGTATTTACATCAACACACCTAATCTTCCTAGATACTCAGCAGATAGTGGTGTTGCTCAAAGTGATCTACTTTGGCTGATGCTGGGTTACAAATCACCGTCGTACTGAATTCAGGGGTAGGGAAATGTTGTTATCAATGTTATTTTCTTTATTGTAAGAACAAAGCTGAGGAGAACTGTGCTTAACCTCTCCCAAATGAGGGAGTCACACTCAGCTGAAAGGACCTTCAGCTAGGGAAACATTCCCCTTTAACAGGCAAACAACTTGGAATATCCTTTCCCCGTTCCAGCATACATGGCTGTTCAAGGACAATTGCTTGGAGATTGGGATAGCTCCCTTAATGGACAAGTCATTACCCTGAACAGACATAGGAACATTTCCTTCACTGTTACAGTTCTGTACAGTAATTTTCTCCAGAGAAACATTTCCCTGAGCCGTATCTAATTCCAGATAGACACTCATTAACTAAACTAAAATTTAGTAAAAAACAGAAGAGAGTATGATTAAAATATTTCTATACATCCAGACATGAGTTCAATTCATTGATGTGTAGATTCATTGCAGAGATGGTGAGCTTCGTAGTTTCAAAAAGTTCCTTTAGAATTCAGTTCACACATCAGATTACAATGTCCAAATCTCATATTCAGGGCGTACCAGTATAACTGGAACCTCGGTCTTGCGAATCAAACTTCCCCTGATGAAATCTAAGCAGATCTGAGATGACAGAATCAGGACCCAAGGATGGTTTATCCAATTTAATGTCTTTTGACAAGCTGAAATTCCTCAGGGAAGAAAAGGTAATTAGGATGACTTTGAAGGACATCCATCACCATTACTTAGCTATATAAATTAACATAAGGCCATTTGCTTGTTCTCCACTATTCACAGTACATTTCAAAGAGAGAGGAATACTGAGATATCTTGTGTTTACAATTTATTTACATGATAGGATGTTCTTTTGACCTCTGAATTATCAGCATACAGTACAGACAGGGACTGTTGATTACATTTTCCACACTACTCATAGATATGTAAATACACAAAACCACAAACATTATCTCCCAACATGTCTTCTGGGGGTTATTTATTTTGCAAGACGTTTAACCAATGTGGCACCCTATAATGCTTTATGGAAATATGCTTATGAATGTATATATGCCATAACTTGGCAAGCCATGTAACATATCTCTGCACAGTTATGATCTACTGAATCTATCCATCCTATCTGTACACATGTAACATTTTTGTATTCAAAGTTATAAATATTGGCTGTGTACTTGTTTGATTTTAAGTAGCCTTAGTAAGGTATTTGGTCAGATTCTTAAGCAAGGAATTTTCAAGTTAAGTGCCCAATCAAGAAACACGTAATGGACAATAGAACCTTGGAAGACTCCAATCCAAAGAAGAAGTCTACTTGGGGACGTTGAAGGTAGCATGTGAACAATGGCCGCCACCTGTAAAGTTCTGAGTCATGCGCGGACATGTGACTTGCTGAATTCTGCATAGGATAGAGGAGAGGGACTCCAACCACAAAGGAAAGTCTATTTAAGCCCTTTGGAGACACCTCCCTTTTGTCTTCAGCTGGCTCAAGATATAGTCTCTCCACCCCAAAGGATGCCTGAAAGAAACTGGAACAAAGGACAGTAACCACAGCGGTGAGGATTGCTGGACCCAGAGTAGAGCGAGATTAGTCTGTAAAAGAAACTTATTGGAACATCTTTGAGGGTAAGATTTCATCTGTAATCACTTTCTTACTGTACTAGACTTAGACTTGCATATTTTATTTTATTTTGCTTGGTAATTCACTTTGTTCTGTTTGTTATTACTTGGAACCACTTAAATCCTACTTTCTGTATTTAATACAATCACTTTTTTCTTATTAATTGATCCAGAGTATGTATTAATCTCTTGGTGGGGGGGGACAAACACCTTTGCATATCTCTCTACCAGTGCTATAGAGGATGGACCATCTATGAGTTTACCTGTGTAAGCTTTATACAGGGTAAAACGGATTTATTTGGGGTTTGGATCTCATTAGGACCTCCCATTGGGAGCTGGGCATCTGAGTGCTGGAGACAGGAACACTTCTCAAGCTGTTTTCAGTTAAGCCTAAAGCTTTTGGGGGATGTTGTTCAGATCTGGGTCTGGGTTTGCAGCAGACATAGCATGTCTAGCTCAAACCAGGCAGGGCACTGAAGTCCCAAACAGCCAGGGAAAATGGGCTCAGAGGAAATCTTGGCACATCAGGTGGCACATCCCTAGAGTTTTCTGTGATCCAACCCATCACAACAATATAGAACCATTACTACACTCCCCTTTCCTGCACCTCAGCTCTACTCTTCATTGGATCACTCACCAGCAGTTCTGTTCTGTCAGGACTTTTTGGAAAGTCTTGCACGGGTATCGAGAGGGATTTTGTTCGTGACTCTGAATGTAAGTGTTAGAAACAGCTACTGGTCAGTTACCGGGAGACCGTATCATACAGGTGTTCACTGAATGAAGAGTTAATAGCACAAACCCATTGCATAAACTATTTGGAGTACTATTGAAATACTTTTGAAAGCAAAAGCCTTTATGCAGTAAAGTCCCCACTACTCCTTCCTGTAGAGATTCCAATAACTCTGCTGCTGGTTTTTGATATACATGCATGTCGTGAAACTTAGTCTTTTTAATATTTATAGTACAATGAAAAGTTTTGGCATAACATTTACACATTTGTACTTTGACACACACATGTTGTCATAAACAGATAGCTAAGGGTTAATGTCTCTTTCACCTATAAAAGGGTTAACAAACAGTGACCTGAAACACCTGACCAGAGGACCAATCAGGAAACAAGACTTTTTCAAATCTGGATGGAGGGAAGTTTTGGGTGTGAGTCCTTTGTTCTTGATCTATTCTCTTTCTCGGCTTTGAGAGCGATCTCTCTATCTCCAGGCTTTCTAATCATCTGTTTCCAAGTTGTTAGTACAAGGATAGTAAGACAATAGGTTTATATTTTTTTTTATATTTACATGTATGTAGTTGGTGGAATGTTTTAAATTGTATTCCTTTTGGATAAGGCTGTTTATTCATTTTTTCTTTTAAGCAATTGACCCTGTATATTGTCACCTTGATACAGATACATTTTTATGTTTTTTTCTTTCTTTTTATAAAAAGCTTTCTTTTTAAAACCAGTTTGAGTTTCTTCACTAGTTAGACTAAGGAAGGAGAAGGGGGAGGGAAGGGTGGAATTCCTTTGTTTAGATTCACGGAGCTTGAATCTGTATAATTCTCCAGAAACCCAGGGAGGGAATACCTGGAGGGGAGGAAGGGGGAAAGAGAGTGGGTTATTTCCCTTTGTGGTGAGACTCAGGGCATCTGAGTCTTGGGGTCCCCCAGGGAAGGCTTTGGGGAGACCAGAGTGAGCCAGACACTGAAATTTTCTGGCTGGTGGCAGCGATATCAGATCCAAGCTGGTAATTAAGTTTGGAGGTTTCATGCTAGCTTCTCATGTTCTGAACTCTAAGGTTCAGATCTGAGTAGGAAAGTTACGACACATGTAAACCCACTCGTTCCCCTCTGATCGTCTTTCAGAGATGACTTCTCAGGTTAGAGTGGGACGTAAAATGTAGCATCTGTCCTCTGGATTTCTTCAGAACCTGAAAGATCCCAGCGTCTCAGCCCTCAGTCAGTGGCTTGTCAGCAAAAAAAAGTCTAGTAGCTCCTCTCTCCCTGGGTTAATAGCTGACTGGTCCTCCTCAGGTTCTGTTCTGTCAGTCTGCAGCCTGTATCTGGAGTGGTAACAGGCATTCCCTGAGCTCTCACTCTCTAGTACATAGCGACCCCAGAGCTGTTATTCAGGCACGATGAGGGTTTGCAGGACACAGATTTCAAAGGCAAATGCATGAGTATTCATGGAAATAGAACATCATTTCACACACAAAATGGGACAGAGGATCATGGTTCAAGCTAGAGTTGGGCTGGAAAATTGAGAGGTTCCCCACCACACACATACTCCCCATAAAAAGTAAGACCCAAACTAAAATGTTTCCTTTTTATCCATTCTCTGGGGTGTGTTTTAATAGAAAATGGATCATTTTTCTGTAAAATTTCAATTTCCACGATACTGCCCAGCTGCAGCTGCCTGGGTCCCCAAGAGAAATTGGGACTTTTCATCTGTTTCTCCCTCATAACATAAATGAAGGCTGCACTAGTGGAGTCTCTGGCTGCACTCTGAATATGGAAAGGTCAAAACCTCCCAACCAGTCTATAGCTGAGGATTTGTGCCCTTCAGCTACACCAACCAATCTGCCAATCTCTGTGGGCTATTGTGACAGGCCCTGGTAGCACATCTCTAATGAGCTTCCAGGGAGCTGGTGAGAGTCCTGGAGTAGTTGGGGAGGCCAAGAGATTGTGCGTGTTTGGGCCTAGCTCCCAATGGATCACTGAGATCAGGGCATAACTTTGGGGATTCCTGGGTCCCCCCTTTTCATTCTTCAGGGAAAAGGAAGGGAGCTCCCCTCCTGGAATGACCTGAGGGAAATTTCCATGTACAGAGACTTGTGGATTCTCTGTACTCTGGTCAGCACTCTGGGTGTGTAATGCAGGAAAAGGGGCTGCTGCAGAGAAATCTGCTCCTATATTAATATTATTATTCTATTTTAGTTTATTTCAGCAAGATCACAGCTGTTACGGCATCATCATTACCACTCGGCCACCCTCGAGGTAGCCATGTGAATAACAGGGGTGATAAGCCCCAATTCCAGCAAGACAGCCTGCAGCAGGGCTGATTCTGCAGTCTCACTGGGTAGCATTAGCACGCATTCCCTATCATTTCGCCTCTTGCACTTTGCCTTTTGTTCTCACGGGGTTTATATCTGCTGCACACGAAGCCAAGCAGCTAAGTGTCCCTGATGGTCAAGTGACCTCTAAGGGATATTGTGAACATGCTTCATAAAGACAGGTGCCTCTCTATCTGAACAGATGCTGCCTCCTGCCCTGTAACCTCTCCAATGACTCCTTGTCCTTTAGGGTGAAGACCTCTGGCGTCAGTGGCTCCCCTTCTAGCAGGAATTGGGTCCGTTGGCAGGTTTCACTCTCTTTAAAATGCAAAGTGATGTGTAAAGGCTGCAAGCTGTTTCCATTTGCAGATGTTCTGTGCAGCGGCAGAGGGCTCAGCTGGGCTGTTGAGGTGACTCAGTGATGGGGCTGGAGGGCAGGTAGCAGTAGGTAGCTTGGGAACCCCTCCACTACATCTGCCCATGCTCCACAGGGAATAATTTCATCTACACAGAAATCTGACATACAAAACGAGCTTGCAGTGCTAAAACCCTGATGCCTTGAGCAATGATTTCTCAAGGAGTCCCATTTTTAGAGGGGCTGTGTGCTCTGGGCCCAATCCTGACAGGGGCTGAGGAAGAAGAGACCCCATGGAATATCAGTGACTACTTCCCAAATTGCATCAGGTCTATTTGCTGCTGGAAATTTAATCAGTAAATGCATTTTCAACAATTTTACTCTTTGGCTTGATTGTAGATGCAGGAATTCAGAGCTTAGTTGCTTCGAGGGCACACAAGCAAGTCTCATTTTATATGAGGGTTCCATTCCACGGTTAGCGCTGTGATGGGGCAGGGCCAGATGGCTACAGTAAAGTACTGAGAAACAGGTATGTTAGCCCCAGGCTAAACAAATCCTTAGGACCATGGTAACCAAATGGCAGTTGCTCCAGGTTAATCAAGGCACCTGGGGCGAATTAAGATCTTTCAAGAAGGCAGTGGAGGTAACTACATTGATTAGAACACCTGCAGCCAATCAAGGCAGGCTAATCAGGGCACCTGGGTTTAAAAAGGAGCTCACTCCAGTCAGGCAGGGAGGAGCCAGAGGAGAGGAAGTGCGTGTGAGGAGCTGGGAGCAAGAGGCACAAGGAGCTGAGAGTGAGAGGCTGTGCTGCTGGAGGACTAAGGAGTACAAGCGTTATCAGACATCAGGAGGAAGATCCTGTGGTGAGGACTGTGGAAGGACAGAAAGAACTGACATGGATTTGTAGGGGATCTTAATGCATGACAGTCTCTGTTAGCCAGAGTTAGGCTAGCTGTAACCCTAATAATGGGAGATTTGTAAAAGCAAGGATTGTGTGAGGCGAGTGGAAAAGAACTGTGTGAGAAGTTGTTTTTCGACCTTGTGTAGATAATACAATATGTAGACTGGCTTCTCTTAAGTGAGGAAAACAAGATATCAGGATGACCCATGTATAAACAAAATGCAGCTGTTGCTTATTATAGTCTATAACAAAAGTATAAATGCTTGCTGTAATTGTTTACCTGTTGAGAGACCTGTCTAGGAAAGGGAGACCCTAAGTCCTAGTGCACTCTCTCCCTGTTGTAGCTGCTAAACAGAATAAAGTATCTGACTCTGCTGCACCCAAACAAAAAGCGAGAACTGAGTTTTTCTCCGACAGGTGAATGCCTGGCTGCGAAGATGGTGTCGCCAGGAGGGCTTTGGCTTCCTCGACCACGGGATGCTATTCGAGGAAGGACTGCTAGGCAGAGGTGGCGTTCACCTTTCGAGGAGGGGAAAAGCCTTATTTGCGCACAGACTGGCTAATCTAGTAAGAAGGGCTTTAAACTAGGTTCTACGGGGACAGGTGAGCAAACACCACAGGTAAGTGGGGAACAAGACCTGGGAGATGGGTTGGAAACAGGAGGGAGCATGGGCTATAATGGCAGAGAGAAAGGAGGGTCAGGGCAAAGCTAGGAGGCAAGATCAAACCAGTATCTTAGATGCCTATATACAAATGCAAGAAGTATGGGTAATAAGCAGGAAGAACTGGAAGTGCTAGTAAATAAATACAACTATGACATTGTTGGCATTACTGAAACTTGGTGGGACAATACACACGACTGGAATGTTGGTGTGGATGGGTGTAGTTTGCTCAGGAAGGATAGGCAGGGGAAAAAGGGAGGAGGTGTTGCCTTATATATTAAAAATGTACACACTTGGACTGAGGTGGAGATGGACATAGGAGATGGAAGTGTTGAGAGTCTCTGGGTTAGGCTAAAAGGGGTAAAAAACACAGGTGATGCCGTGCTGGGAGTCTACTACAGGCCACCTAATCAGGTGGAAGAGGTGGATGAGACTTTTTTCAAACAACTAACAAAATCATCCAAAGCCCAAGATTTGGTGGTGATGGGGGACTTCAACTATCCAGATATATGTTGGGAAAATAACACCACTGGGCACAGACTCTCCAATAAATTCCTGGACTGCATTGCAGACAACTTTTTATTTCAGAAAGTTGAAAAAGCTACTAGGGGGGAAGCTGTTCTAGACTTGATTTTAACAAATAGGGAAGAACTCGTTGAGAATTTGAATGTAAAAAGAAGCTTGAGTGAAAGTGATCATGAAATGATAGAGTTTACAATTCTAAGGAAGGGTAGAAGGGAGTACAGCAAAATAGAGTCAATGGATTTCAGGAAGGTGGATTTTGGTAAGCTCAGAGAGCTGATAGGTAAGGTCCCATGGGAATCAAGACTGAGGGGAAAAACAACTGAGGAGGGTTGGCAGTTTT
The DNA here is from genome assembly GCF_007399415.2 of Gopherus evgoodei. Lineage (NCBI taxonomy): Eukaryota > Metazoa > Chordata > Testudines > Testudinidae > Gopherus > Gopherus evgoodei. The sequence goes on from NW_022060089.1 coordinate 334,844, forward strand.
TCAAAGGGATGCTACTAAGGGCCCAAAAGCAAGCTATTCCGATTGTTAGGAAAGATAGAAAATGTGGCAAGAGACCACCTTGGCTTAACCATGAGATCTTGTGTGACCTACAAAATAAAAAGGCATCATATAAAAAATGGAAACTAGGTCAGATAACAAAGGACGAATATAGGCAAATAACACAGGAATGCAGAGGCAAGATTAGAAAGGCAAAGGCACAAAATGAGCTCAAACTAGCTATGGGAATAAAGGGAAACAAGAAGACTTTTTATCAATACATTAGAAGCAAGAGGAAGACCAAGGACAGGGTAGGCCCACTGCTCAGTGAGGAGGGGGAAACAATAACGGGAGACTTGGAAATGGCAGATATGCTTAATGACTTCTTTGTTTCGGTCTTCACTGAGAAGTCTGAAAGAATGTCTAATATAGTGAATGCTTACGGGAAGAGGGTAGGTTTAGAAGATAAAATAAAAAAAGAGCAAGTAAAAAATCACTTAGAAAAGTTAGATGCCTGCAAGTCACCAGGACCTGATGAAATGCATCCTAGAATACTCAAGGAGTTAATAGAGGAGGTATCTGAGCCTCTAGCTATTATCTTTGGGAAATCATGGGAGACAGGGGAAATTCCAGAAGACTGGAAGGGGGCAAATACAGTGCCCATCTATAAAAAGGGAAATAAAAATAACCCAGGAAACTACAGACCAGTTAGTTTAACTTCTGTGCCAGGTAAGATAATGGAGCAGATAATTAAAGAAATCATCTGCAAACACTTGGAAGGTGGTAAGGTGATAGGGAATAGCCAGCATGGATTTGTAAAGAACAAATCATGTCAAACTAATCTGATAGCATTCTTTGATAGGATAACGAGCCTTGTGGATAAGGGAGAAGCGGTGGATGTGATATACCTAGACTTTAGTAAGGCATTTGATACGGTCTCGCATGATATTCTTATAGACAAACTAGGAAAATACAATATAGATGGGGCTACTATAAGGTGGGTGCATGACTGGCTGGATAACCGTACTCAGAGAGTAGTTATTAATGGCTCCCAATCCTGCTGGAAAGGTATAACAAGTGGGTTTCCACAGGGGTCTGTTTTGGGACCGGCTCTGTTCAATATCTTCATCAAGGATTTAGATGTTGGCATAGAAAGTACGCTTATTAAGTTTGCGGACGATATCAAACTGGGAGGGATTGCAACTACTTTGGAAGACACGGTCAAAATTCAAAATGATCTGGACAAATTAGAGAAATGGTCTGAGGTAAACAGGATGAAGTTCAATAAAGATAAATGCAAAGTGCTCCACTTAGGAAGGAACAAGCAGTTTCACACATACTGAATGGGAGGAGACTGTCTAGGAAGGAGTATGGCAGAAAGAGATCTAGGGGTCATAGTGGACCACAAGCTTAATATGAGTGAACAGTGTGATACTGTTGCAAAAAAAGCAAACATGATTCTGGGATGCATTAACAGGTGTGTTGTAAACAAGAAACGATAAGTCATTCTTCCGCTTTACTCTGCGCTGATTAGGCCTCAACTGGAGTATTGTGTCGAGTTCTGGGCACCGCATTTCAAGAAAGATGTGGAGAAATTGGAGAGGGTCCAGAGAAGAGCAACAAGAATGATTAAAGGTCTTGAGGACATGACCTATGAAGGAAGGCTGAAAGAATTGGGTTTATTTAGTTTGGAAAAGAGAAGACTGAGAGGGGACATGATAGCAGTTTTCAGGTGTCTAAAAGGGTGTCATCAGGAGGAGGGAGAAAACTTGTTCACCTTAGCCTCCTATGATAGAACAAGAAGCAAGGGCTTAAACTGCAGCAAGGAAGATTTCGGTTGGACATTAGGAAAAAGTTCCTAACTGTCAGGGTAGTTAAACACTGGAATAGATTGCCTAGGGAAGTTGTGGAATCTCCATCTCTGGAGATATTTAAGAGTAGGTTAGATAGATGTCTATTAGGGATGGTCTAGACGGTATTTGGTCCTGCCATGAGGGCAGGGGACTGGATTCGATGATCTCTCGAGGTCCCTTCCAGTCCTAGAGTCTATGAGTCTATGAGTCTAGGATAAAGAAGGTGTTTGGAGAAGGCCATGGGGATGTAGCCCAGGGAGTTGTAGCTGTCATGCAGCTGTTACAAGAGGCACTATAGACACTTGCAATCCACAGGGCCCTGGGCTGGAACCCGGAGTAGAGGGCGGGCCCGGGTTCCCCCCAAACCTCCCAACTCCTGATCAGACACAAGAGGAGTTGACCCAGACTGTGGAAAAGATCACTGAGGTGAGCAAATCTGCCAATAAGCGCAGGATTCACCAAGGTAGAGGAGGAACTTTGTCACAATACATAGCGAAAACCACGTATGGTGAAACACTCATTGAGTTGAATGGCAGGCGCAATCGCCTGCACTGCAGATGCAGTTTTTATATTGTAATTTTTCTTTTTTTTCCCTGTTTTTACTGACTGCACAAAGATGAATTTGCGCATGTTAAATGCGCTTAAGATGCGACTTGCCTGTATTTCTGTTTCCTGACTAGCTAAATGCTCTAGCACTTCTGCCCTGAATTACCCCTCAGAGTTACAGGGCTATGTTCAACTCTTTCCCTTCTCTGGTTTCTGAGGGCCAAATGTCAGGACTCGTAGCCTCCTTTCTCATGGGGTGAAATCTCACCATTCTCCCACCCTCACACTGGGCCCTGGGCTACCGCACAATGTGGCTGTAGCACTGAGCACTGTGCCTGCTCAATAGGTCCGGCTGGGTTTGTACCTGTGGTTGACATGTGTGTGCTAAAGTACAGCTGTGTGAATGTTATGCCAAAACTTTTCATTGTAACACAAATGTTACAAACACAAATTTCATGACATGTCTGCATATTGAAAGCCAGCGGCAGAGTTGTTGGAATTGCTACAGGAAGGAGTAGTGGTAACTGTTTGCAATGGGTTTGTGCTATTAACTCTCTGTTCAGTGAACAGCTGTATGGAACTCATCCCTGCTAACTGAGCAGAAGCCATTTGTAATACTTACATTCAGGGTCATGCACACAATAACTCTACAATAGCCGTGCAAGACTTTCCAAAAAGTCCTGAGACAAAAGGGAACCGCTGGTCTGTGTTTCAGCAAAGAGGAGAGCTGAGGTGCAGGAAAGAGCAGTGTGATAGTTTTTTATATAATGTACCTCCATCACCTGTTAAAAAAGCATGGCTGAAGTAAATAGCACACTCAGCTGGATATTAGTGCAAATCTAATGTTTGCACTATTCACCCATTTGCGACGCCAACCCCTCCCTCATCCAGCTGAAGTAACTTGCATGGGGAGCAGATGCGGGTCCTGTGAGGATGAAGGGGAACCTGTAGGATGATCAAACTCTCTGGATTCAGTTAACATAGGCTAGGCAAAGCACTTCAGCTTCTCTTGGAGGGATTCTTGGGGTCAGAGTGTATCACTGGGAGCATTTGGTGAGGGAAAGTTAATAGATCCCATTTCCGATCAAATTTACACACGTAAATCTGGAGTGATGTCGTTATTGAATTCAGAACCAGACCCTGAAAATTTATCCCATGTGCTGCAAAGAGGCAGTGTCATAATTTGAACTCACATGAGCAAGAAAAAGAAAAGGTACATAATGAGGCAATGAAACACGTTTATGAATAACTTAAACGCAGGACAGATAAACACAATGACCATTTTCACCATGCATTTGCCATATATGTATACACGTCATGATACAATGGGCCACACTTTGAAGTTGGGAGCTAGAAAGGATGTCTGTGTGAATGTTATTATTGCAAACTCACACAGTGCTCAAATAGGCTGTGGAACTCTGATCCACTAGATATAAATGGGGCCAAAGGATTAGCTGGATTCAAAGAGGGACTGGATTTACACCACAAAATATGTCTAACTAGTGGGTGCCTGCGGGAAACTTTCCCTTGGAGCAGTTAATCTCCTGGCTCCCTATTGCAGGGATTCCTCCATCTTCCCCTGATGCATGTGTAACTGGTTACTGAGCTAGAAGGACTGCAGGTCTGATCCAGTCTGGCAGTGCCTATCTTCCTATTGGCATATCCTATTGGGGGTGTAAATCCAAATCTATGTTTTTTTCTGATCTTCCTTGAGCTTCTGGGAATCCTAGATTTGCACTCAGAGCAGAAAGATGTCTCGTTAAATATCATCAACTTTCCTCTTCTCTTTCCTTTCAAGAAGGAAAGTTCAAAACTCCTCAGATCTACCCAGTACATCATGTCAGCTGTCAATGACACCAAATTCACACCTGCAGTGTTCCTTCTCACTGGGATACTTGGGCAGGAGGACATCCATCTCTGGGTCTCTGTCTTCTTCTGCTTCATGTATGCTATTTCGATATTAGAAAATCCAGTCATTCTGTTCATTATAAAAACAGATCCAATCGTCCATGATTGTACATGTACATTTTCCTTTCCATGCTGGCCATCACAGACCTTGGCTTTTTGATAGCCAACATACCGATGATACTGGGCCTATTCTTGTTTAAACTCTAGAGAGATCAGCCTTGATGCTTGTTTTCCCCAGATGTTCTTCATCCACTCTCTGCAATTCATTGAATCCGCTGTGCTCTTGTTGATGGCATTTGACCACTTCATCGCAATCTGTAACCTGCTGAGATATGCCTCCATCTTAACCCTGCCGAGAATAGCCAAGATGGGATTGGTGTTTGTGCTAAGAGCAGTGGCAGTTATATTTCCACTCCTCTTTCTCCTGAAACAGTCCTAATTCTTTCGAGCCAATGTCCAGAGCTGGTGACACAGTTCATGACCACCTATTCCACCTTGGACCCTTATATACGAGGAAACAAGAGCTACTGATCTCCACTCTGTCGAGAGAGGCTCATACAGGGTTTAAGACCTGATGCTTAGGGGGACCAACCCCACCTGCAGTTTAGGAAGGACAACAATCCGGGGAAAAGAGACCAAGCCAGGCAGCAGCATTTACAAAGTCAATTTGTTTGTGGAGAGCCAGGGGAATGGTGCGATGTTGGCCCCTAAAGAGTCATATCTTGGAATCTGGTGTTAAACGTCATACACCAAGGACAGTCTCTTATCATCAGTTTCTGTGTTCCAGGACAACAAGCCATTGTTCTCAGCCAGTTTGGCCCATGCTTAAAAGGCCCGCTGGTTGCTAGGGAGAAGGTGGAATTAGTGGACCCCTTCTGTTAATGGGCATGCAGGCAGGGTGGGATTCAGTAGTATGGAAACCAGAAATAGTATAAGGGACTTACCATCAATCAAACCCTAACCCCTCCCCTTGGCCACTTAAACCCTGCGCCGTGACACCGTAAGCCCTGACCACCTGTCACTGGAAGTCACACCCATGGGGAATATTACTTTCAGGGTCAAGGAGGACACACAGCCGGAAGCAAAGTGTGTCATGTGACCCCTGTAAGAACTCTTCCCACTGCCCTCTACCAATCAGGAGAGGTTTCTCCCCCGTAGGCCCACCCTGAGAGGAGATTTGTCCAATCAGGGGTGTTCCTGGGCATGGTGAGCCATCCGGAAGTGGTTCATGTAATCCCTCCAAGAACTCCTCCACTGCCCTCTGCGAATCACGATGGGTTTCTGCCACACAGCACCGCCCTGAGAGCAGATTTGACCAATCAGTGGTGTTCCAGGGCAGGGTGAACTACCCAGAAGGGGGTCGTGTCACCCCTCTAAGAACTCGTCCCAGCGCCCTCTGCCAATCAGAGCGCAGCACTATCACCCCATAAGTCCCAGCAATCCGGGCAGAAGAGGCCATCTTTTACCAAGAACACGTGCTTTAGAAATCGTGGAAACATGGATTCCTTCACCACTCTGGTGAGAACTTCAGACTTTGTGTGAGCCCCGAGGGCCTTTGGACTTGTGTGGAGAAAGCGCTACATGAGCGACAGTTCCAGCGAGGGCCCTTTGACTCAGCTGTTGGTGGATACGCCAGAACCCGAAACCCAAATCCTCATGAGGCACCCGATGAGCATGAAGACCTCTTGTTGTTCATCCCCCAGAGGTGGAAGACGAACGCAGCTCAGGGGAGTCACCAGAGGACAAGGTGAAGAAAAAAGATGTCGCTCAGGTAAATGAATGATTAAGAAGTGAAGGTTTATGACGGGGTGCAATGAAATTAGGAACTGGGAGGTTGTGTAAATCTAAAAACAAGCGGTGGTGTGCTTACGCTGTTTCTTTTCTGAAAATCTCTCAACAGCTCGACGATGCTTTTCTAGAGGTCTTTGAAAACTGACATCGGTAGCCTTGTGGGAGCAATGATGAGCTGTCAAAATATTAACAGGTTCGCTCCTCCTCACCCCACGATGGGATCGTGCCCCCCCAAGGGTCATATCTTATCCAACACTCTATGTTCTTGATATCTCCCGGGACCCCTGCCCCATCCACCCCTCTTCCCTCTCCCCTGACTGTCCCCTGACACCCCATCCAACTCTTCTTCTCATTCCTGATCACCACCTGGGACCCTTGCCCCATCCAACCACACCTTCTCTCTGTTCCTGCCCCCCACTACACTATCCAACCCTTGCTACGTCCTGACTGCCCCCCCGAGCCCTTGCCCCCTTTCAATTCTCGTTCCCTGCCCTTTGACCTCCCCAACCCCTATCCACTCCCCGACAACCCACCGAATTCCCCTGCCCTCTTCCAACACCCCGTCCCTGATCCCTGCCCCCTTACGGCGCTGCTTGGAGCCATTCGGCTTCAGCCGGCGGTGACTGGAAAGGGAGCTGCAGGGGCCCAAGCCGAGCCGAGCCGGACACAGCCGCTCGGCCTGGACCTGGACCAGTGCCGGTGCCGCGAAGTCAGGGCAGGAGCTGCTCAGCCGGTACCGGGACCGGTGCCGCAGGGCTCGGGCTAGGCTGGACAGGGCTGGAGCTGCTCGGCCGGGACCAGAACCAGCACTGTGGGGCCCGAGCTGGGCCGGGGAGTCGGGGCCCGGGCTGGGCCGGAGCTGCTCGGCTGTGACCGGCACCACTGGCCTGGGGTCCAAGCCGAACCACAGCTGTTCGGCAGTGACCGGCAACAACGCTGTGGGGCCCGAGCCGGGCCGGCTCGGAGCCACTTGGCCGGAACCGGCACCGGTGCTGTGGGACCCGAGCTGGGCCGATGCCACTGAGGCCAGAGCCAGGGGTGCTTGGCCAGGACTGAGCATGGGCGCTCAGCCAGGGCCAGGCCAGGGGCCAGGCCAGAGAGAGACACTCAGCCTGAGCTGGACTGGACCACGCCATGCCTCTCTGGAGCCCTCCTCACGCCTGTCCCCCAGCTTACCTGCCTGCTGCTTCTTTCAGGCTTCTCGCAAACATCTGATTCGCCGGAAGCAGGGGAGGGGGAGGAGAAGGAGGGCAGAGTGTTCAGGGGAGGAGAGGGCAGTGAGCTGGGGCCGGGGGCCAGGTGGATAGCTGCCCGAGCTTTAGTTACATTTAAAAGCTGTTTTAGAACCGGTTGTCCTGTAACAACTGGTTCTAAAAGGGTTTCTAAATTTAACAACTGGTTCCTGCGAACTGACGGGAACTGGCTTCAGCTCACCACTACGTGGGAGTAAATATATCATGCATCAGCTGTTTTTGCTCATGTCTGAGACACAGATCTCAAGAGGAAAATCCAGAAAAGGACAAAATGGAAGAATGAACCAGCTCAGACTCCCTTATGGTAGGGGTCGTAGTGTCCATTTTGACAGGTGGCTGTAAAAGGTCGTGTTAAACCAGGCAATGAATAAAACTTATTTATTTAAATTTGTCAATATGAATGTGTCCCCTTTCATATGTGTGTTCGTAAAAGACGGTACCAGTAAGTCATTTCTACACAGGAAACTCTCTTAAATAAAATATATTACATCCCCGGGGAAGCTGGGAGCTTCGGCGGGGTGAACCTTCTTTCTCAAGTGGCCAGAAAGCATAGTAAAACTTTAAATAGAAGACAAGTAACAGTTTGGCTTTCAGAGAGGGACACTTACACTTTACACATTTCCACCCCACTATCAACTTCAGCCTGGACCATTCCACACAAGAGATACACTTCCTAGACTCTACAGCACTAATAAACAATGGCCACCTAAACACCACCCTATACCGGAAACCTACTGACCACTATACTTACCTATATACCTCCAGCTTTCATCCAGACCACACCACTCAATCCATTGTCTACAGCCAAGCTCTACGATACAATCGTATTTGCTCCAACCCCTCAGATAGAGACAAACACCTACAAGATCTCTACCAAGCGTTCTTACAACTACAATATCCACCTGCAGAAGTGAAGAAACAGATTGACAGCACCCGAAAAGTACACAGAAGTCACCTACTAAAGGACAGGCTGAAAAAAGAAAGTAACAGAACACCAGTAGCCATCACCAACCAGCTCCCAACCAGTGGCGTATTATCGCCTAGGCCAACAAGGCCTAGGATTAGGGTGGCAAATTTGCTCACGTCCCCTCCCCATCTCTGCCCCTTCTCCAAATCCCTGGCCTGCCTCATCCCCCAGGCACACTGCACTTCCCTCCTTCCATCTCCCTCCCTGGCTTGCCACGAGAAAATGCTGGGAGGGTGACAGAAACGAGTAGTGGCGCACTCAGAGGAGGTGGAGCAGAGGTGAGCTGCGACCCAAGGGTGCTGGGAGTAACCCGGGAGAGGGGGCAGGAACCGCTTCCCACCCCAGCTCATCTCCGCTCCACAGCTGCCATCCCCCAAGCGCATCACAAGTCCCCTTCTCCTACCTCCCTCCCAGGCTTGCCGTGGGGGAGCGGAGGTAAGCTGGCGCGTGGGGGGTGCACGGCAATTTTTTGAGGGTCTAGGGGTGGCAAATTTGTTAATCCACCACAGCCCCCAACTAAAACCTCTCCAGCACATCATCAAGGATCTACAACCTATCCTGAAGGACAATCCCTCACTCTCACAGATCTTGGGAGAGAGGCCAGTCCGCTCTTACAGACAGCCCGCAAACCTACAGCACCACACAACAAAAACACTAACTCAGGAACCTATCTTTGCAAGAAAGCCTCTTGCTAACTCTGTTCACATATCTATTGAGGGGATACCATCATAGGACCTAATCACATCAGCCACACTATCGGAGGCTCATTCACCTGCATGTCTACCAATGTGTTATATGTCATCATGTGCCAGGAATGCCCCTCTGCCATGTACTTTGGCCAAACCGGACAGTCTCTATGTAAAAGAATAAATGGACACAAATCAGACGTCAAGAATTATAACATTAAAAAACCAGTGGGAGAAAAATTCACTCTCCCTGCCCACTTGATTACAGACCTAAAAGTCACAATATTACAACAAAAAAGCTTAAAAAACAGACTCCAGCAAGAGACTGCTGAATTGGAATTAATTTGCAAATTGGACACCATTAAATTAGGCTTCAATAAAGACTGGGAGTGGATGAGCCCCACTACAGTTCCTCACATCTTCTTGTCAATTGCTGGATATGGGCCATTTTCATTACCACTACAAACAGTTCTTTTTCTCTCCTGCTGATAATAGCTCACCTTAACTGATCACTCTCCTTATAGTGTGTATGGTAACAACCATTGGTTCATATTCTCTGCATATATATATATATATATATATATTTTCCTACTATATTTTCCACTGCATGCACCCGATGAAGTGGGCTGTAGCCCACCAAAGCTTATGCTCAAATAAATTTGTTACTCTCTAAAGTGCCACAAGTACTCCTGTTCTTCTTTCCCTTTACATAAACCAGCTTGAATACACTTTAAAGAAATAAGACCGTTGTGTTAGATGTGGATGTGCAATGGCAGGCAAATTTGGTGGATATGCACCGGTTCTCCAAATGCAGCAGCGGTTTTAAGTACATCTTAACAGTGATAGACATTCTGTCCAAATATGCCTGGGCCTTAGGCCTACAAGTCAAGACAGGTGTAGAGGTATCCAAGGCCTTTCAAGCTATTTTCAGCAAAGGTTGCGTGCTTCAAAAATTACAAACCGATCAGGGGAAAGAATTTTTAAACAAACCTTTAGGCAGATTATTAAAGTGGCATGGAGTTCACCATCTTCTTACTAATTATGAAGTCAAAGCAGGGGTTGTAGAGCGATTTAACAGAACTTTAAAACCTAGGATGTGGAGATATTTTACAGCCCATAACACCTTTTGCTACACTGATGTGTTACCTGACTTTAAAGAGTTACAACCAGAGATTCACAGAACTATATGTTCAAGACCCGCTGATGTTAGCCCTTCAAATTCTTTGAAGGTAAGGAAAATAGTTTACCGAAATGGTTTAAAATAACACTGGTTGTTGCCCCTAAATAATCCCCCAGAGGGGGATTCCACTCACTTTCCCTTTTCACAAATATGACCCAGACAGTGTTGTGGTACAGGCACCACTCTTGCAACCTCTCTAGGAGGTTGTATTGTTCTAAGCGCACATAAGCGGTGGTGAAACAGGCTATGAAGACTTTGATATTGCCAGAGACAGAGTACCGGTCTTTTGCGTGCTTCCAAAACAGACACGTGGTTTCATCGTCGATAAACTCACAGGATGAAATCTTGTAATTGAGGGAAAACAGGTACTGAAAGAGTGGAGAAATTGGAGAGGGTCCAGAGAAGAGCAACAAGAATGATTAAAGGTCTTGAGAACATGACCTATGAAGGAAGGCTGAAAGAATTGGGTTTGTTTAGTTTGGAAAAGAAAAGACTGAGAGGGGACATGAGAGCAATTTTCAGGTATCTAAAAGGGTGTCATAAGGAGGAGGGAGACAACTTATCCACCTTAGTTAGCCTCTAAGAATAAACAAGAAGCAATGGGCTTAAACTGTAGCAAGGGAAGTTTAGACTGGACATTAGGAAAAAGTTCCTAACTGTCAAGGTGATTAAACACTGGAAAAAATTGCCTAGGGAGCTTGTGAAATCTCCATCTCCAGAGATATTTAAGAGTAGGTTAGATAAATGGCTATCAGGGCTGGTCTAGACAGTATTTGGTCCTGCCTTGAGGGCAGAGGACTGGACACGATGACCTCTTGAGGTCCCTGCCAGTCCTAGAATCAATGAATTTATAAAATCTAAAGGTTTATTCATAAAAGGAAAAAGATACAGATAAGAGCTAAAATTGGTTCAATGGAATCAAGTACATACAGTTATGGCAAAGTTCTTGGTTCAGACTTGTAGCAGTGATAGAATAAAGTGCAGGTCTAAATTAAGTCTCTGGAGTACATCCCCAGCTGGGATGGGTCATCAGTTCTTTGTTCAGAGCTTCAGTTTGTAGCAAAGTCCCTCCAGAGGTGAGAAGCAGGATTGAACGCAAGATGGAGATGAGGCATCAGCCTTTTATAGTTGTATCCAGGTGTAAGAACACCTTTTTGTCCCTACTGTAGAAAATTACAAGCAAAATGGAGTTTGGAGTCATATGGACAAGTCCCTGCATACTTCGCTGACTCACAAGGAGTATCTGCCTTCTCTCAATGGGTCAGTTGTGTAGCTGATGGTCCTTAATGGGCCATCAAGCAGGCTAGGCAGAGCTGACACCAACTCGCCTGGGATGTCACCCAGAAACATAGCATAAATTTTAAATACAGACAGGATAGAGCCAATATTCATAACTTCAATTACAAAATGACACATGCATACAGATAGCATAATCATAACAAAGAACCCATAACCTGGTTTTAGTCCCCTTCTATGACCCCCTTTATATAAGATCTGGTGCCACTACAGGACTTTGGTTGTAACCATGTTCTATACGGTCCCAGTTCAACTCAATAAGGTGACACACACATCTTCCGGTTTGGTCATTTTCTTTAAAACACAGTCAGGGTCTGCACTAAATTGCACAGCATTTATCAAGGTCACCTCTTACGCCAAATGTTCTTGGGTTAGGCACAGACATTGCATAGCATACCCTATGGCAAGAACAGTGTTTAATAAGCTTTCCAAATACAGCTCAGCACACAGGCCCCGGAGCTTGCAGTTTATATCTACTGAAGTCAATGCGCCTTTGGGTTGGCACATCTATGACACAGCCCTCACAATCTTCAAAAAGCTTTTCCCTAAGGCAGTTATTCAGGACAGCATAAACAGCAACACGTACAATAGTCTGCATGACTTTTTTTACGCTCACGATGTGGCACTGGCTCAGTTAGTTCCATGCCAAGCCTCCTAAACTCCTCATAGCCATCATCCTCGGAGTCCTCTTCAACAATTTGTATCAGCTTTGAGCAAAAACAAGGAGAACCCGGTTCATCTTCGCTGCTTTATGTAAGGCTGTCCAGGGCCTCCGGGTCCTCTAGAAAGGCATCGTCAAGCTGTCGAGAGATTTACAGAAAAGAAACAGTGTAAGTTCTCCCTGCTTGTTTTTCAATAGACACAACCCAACCCCCACCCCCCGGTTCCTAAGCCTATTACACTCCATCATCAACAGTCACTTTTTAATCATTCATTTACCTGAGCATGTCTTTTCCATTCACCTTCTCCTCCGATGACTCCTCGAAGCTGTGTTTGCCTTCCACCTCTACGGGGGTGGAAAATGAGAGGCCATCACACTCATCAGGATGCCTCAAGAGAGTTTAGGTTTCAGGTTCTGGCATATCAATCAATGGCTGAGTCAAAGAGCCCTTGTGGGAACTGTTGCTAATGTAGCGCTTTCTCCACACAAGTTCAAAGGCCTTCGGGGCTAAAACAAAGTCCAAAGTGCTCACAGAGGTGGTGAAAAAGGAGTCCATGTTTCCATGATTTCTAAGGTACGCATCCTTGGTAAAAGATGGCCTCTTTTGTCCCAATAGCTGGGACTAATGGGGTGATAGTGCTGCGCTCTGATTGGCAGAGGGTGCTGGGAGGAGTTCTCAGAGGGATCACACGATCCTCATCTGGGTGGGTCACCCTGCCCTGCAACACCACTGATTGGTCAAATCTGCTCTTGGGGTGGTTCTATGCGGCTGAAAGCCATCGCGATTGGTAGAGTGCAGTGGGAGGAGATCTTAGAGGGGTCACACGAGCCACATCTGGATGAGTCACCCCACCCTGGAACACCCCTGATTGGTCAGATGACCTCTCGGCGTAGGCCTATGGGGGTGAAACCATTCCTGATTGGTAGAGGACAGTGAGAGGAGTTCTTAGAGGGGTCACATGACACACTTTGCTTTCGGTCATGTGTCCTCCTTGACTCTGGAAGTAATATCCCTGTGGGTGGGGCTTCTGGTGATAGGTGGGCGGGGTTTAAGGGTGGAGGGGCAGGGTTTTAGGGGTCAAAGGGCCGGTTTGGGTTTGATCGATGGTAGGCCCCTAATAGTACTACTGGACAGACTTAGGATCCCTTGCCTTTCAAAAGGGTGGCTTTGTCAATTTAGTGTCAGCTCTTCTTGAAGGAAGGATTGATTCTTGAACCATATGAGGTAAAGTAACAAATCCAGTGAGCTAGCCACAACCTCAATCTCATCCAAGGCCCCAGGTCCCCCTTTATCTTGGAATCTGAATTTAGATGTCATACCCCAAGGAGAGTCTCTTATACATCAGTCTCTGTGTCCCAGGACAACAAGCCATTCTTCTCAGTCACTTTAGCCCATGCTTAGCAGACCCGCTGGATGATAGGGAGATGTTGGAATTTGTGGGCCCCTTCTGTTAGTGGGCATGCTGCCAGGGTGGGATTCAGTAGTGTGGTAACCGGACACCCTTGGAGGCCCTTGCCTTCCAAAAGGGTGGCTTTGTAAATTTAGTGTCAGGTGTTCTGGAATGAGAGTCCTTGGACATTCGGGACTTCACTTTCTTTTGAAGCTTGCTGAAGGTTTGCTTGAGGCACATTAACATCTGTTTGAGCACTGTAACTTTGCTCCTTGGAGGGGATGGTGTCCTAGCTCTGGAGGCCTTTGGTGACTTTGGGGGAGAACCGTCAGGATTCCCAGTTGCTTTCTCCCCAGCTTGCCAAAGCCCTGTTGTACTCGTAGCAATGGACACCATCTTTGGTTGCTTGGTGGGAGCCGTTTTCCCCATTCCATCCTGCTTCTTGCTCTTGCCTGCTGGAAAGAGCCACATCTCTGGCATCTTGTTGTGGTTGGATGATGCTGAGGAGTCTCCTGGAGTCCATCGCTTTGGAATTCCATGGGACCTTGTGGGCAAGTCAGCACCTGCAGAGCCAGCTGGTCTCTTCCATCGAAGCTTACTGCACTTCTTGCAGATTTTGATTGGCGGCTGGTCCCTGGGGAGCTTTGAATTCACAGTTCCATCGAACCCCTGTGAATCCACGATATCTTGAAGACCATGCAGCTCAGCAGATGTCTCCTTCTGAGTTTTCTTACCCTTCATCTTTCCTGGATATGCCTTGCGGCACTGCTGGCAAACTAAGACCTGGCCCACCATGAGGCGGGAGCTGCTCAACATTTCTGTCAGCTGCTTGATCTGCAGGTCGTGTGCAGCCTGCTCAGCAAGGAGAGAGTCAAGGGTGGATCTTGTGAGCTGTTCAGAGCCTGGTGCCTCTGGGGCAACCCGGTGGCACTGGGTCCTGGGAAGATCTGCCCTGCTCTCAACTGCCTGTGCCCCTGGCCCCAGGCAGGAGCCTTCTCCCAAGATCACCTTCCTCTCCATGTGCAGCTCCAGCTTCTCTTCAGTCCCTTTGGTGCCGCTCACACTGGTAAGGGGCTTTCTCAATTCACTCCTACAAATCTGGAGTGTGGCTTCGAGGGTCTTCTCTGCTATTGTGGTTCCTGGAGGTGGTGATGTCAGACCCACCATTGCTGGCAGAGTGCAGTGATCTGGGTTAATCTGGTTTCCTGACACGCCATCATTCCTGCCCGTCCCCATGGTGGTATCTTCCACTGGCGTTGGAGGACGTGTGGAAGAAGAGGAGCTTGTGGTTTGCCTCCCCGTCTGCAGGAAATCGGTCTCCATCTCACTGAACTCCACACTGGCTCCCCTGGCTTGGACGGCATGAGGCAGCTTTGCCGGGGGCTCTGGGTCCAGAGTGAGCAGCCCCCTCTGCATGTCGAGATGCTCATGCCTTATGTGGAGTTCGATGGGGTGGGCAGGCTGTTGTCCCATTGTTGGGAATGCCACTGTCCTGTGCTTGCCTGGCTCCCTGGGGGGGCGGAGTGGTGCAGGCAGGGCAGTCTCTCTCAGGAGGGGAACATCTCTATGCGACTCTCTCACGATCTTAGGAAACGCCTCCATTTGGATCTCCAAGCATTTCTGAGCCACGTGATCCTGCAGCCTGACCCTGGACATAGGCACAAGCCTGGCCAGGATGGCATCAGGGGATGCCATAATCCTGTGAGCCTTTTGGGGCAAGGGTCCCAAGGGGCAGACACATGGCTCCTGGATCTCCTGTGCATGCGGAGGGCTGGTGTTGGATCTCAGGGGCTTTGAGACCTTTTCTGGAAATCCACAATTGGGACGATCTGTATTGAATGCCCATTGCTGCTTGGTGTCCTGCTCACCCAGCAATGGCTCCCCTGGGATAGGGGTTTGTGGAGCCCCCAGTTGGCTCTGCAGATGCTTCTGTCAGATGTTGAAGTCTGAACCATGCTCTGACATCTGGTCCAGACCTATGTTCTGCTCTCTCCGGTTTCGTCTGCTGTGGTCTGAAGGACTGGGAAGAGGCTGGGCTTGGATAGGATGAGTGGATCCTTCCCAGCTTGCGACAGTCATGATCTCCCTTGTGTGGAAGAGGGGCTCTGACCAAGTCACGGAGGCTTCTCTCAGGGAAAAGGAGCTGGGACTCCAGAGGGAAGAGGTGGTGGATTCCATAGGGGAGTAGGAGAACTGGCTCATGGCAGATGTCGACACACTCGGCCTGTGGGAGAGAGCAGACAGGGACAGATGGAACATGGCCCTGCTGAGCAAAGGCAGGGCTTGGACACAGCCTTCCAACAGTAGTGCAATGGGGCAGTGCCTAGACATGCTTTGCACACCACAGCCTGACACAAGGACATCAACTGGGTAACGAAGGACTGAGAGGGGGAGCTGGCACTCATTTTATCTAGAACGATAAACCCTTTGTTACACGCACATGTGCAGCACCTAGCACAATGGGGCCTTGAGCATGATCGGGTCTCTACTGCTATTTTAATAGAAAGATTAGCTAAGAACAATTGGTTTAGGGGAGGAAGATGTGAGCATGTGTGTGTAACCCTTGCCAGAGGATATTGTGAAGGCCAAGACAATAAACTATAAAAGGAACTAGATAAATCCTCAATGGCTATGAGCTAAGGTGGGCAGGGATGGTGTTCCTAGTCTCTGTTTGTCTGAAGCTGGGAATGGGCGACAGGGGATGAATCATTTCATGATTCCCTGTTCTGGTTATTCCCTCTGTTGCACTGGCATTGGCCAGTTTTGGAAGACAGGATACTGGGCTAGATGAACCTTTGGTCTGACCCAGTCTGGCAGTTCTTATGTTCTTACATTCTAACCCACTGGAAAACTGTCCTCTTCTAATGGCTGATACCCTAGAGGCTAATAACCTACTATTACTCCCAGATAATGGAGTTTCTCCAGGGTGGAGGTCTGTGCTATGGTCCTGAAAGTCCTGGGTTTGAACCCAGCTGATGACTAGTGTTTGGGGTGTATCATGTGGTGTCCCACTCACTACTTGTCTGCTGCCTACTCTGGGGATTAGCTCTCGAGGTTAATGCCCCTTCCAAATGTCGCATGTGGTCACTGTCACTTCCACAATGACCCAGATAGTTTTCCTGTTCATTGCCCCTCTGGTTTATGCCATGCTCTTGGTGGCTGGTAGGAAAATCCAGGCCCACACTTCACACCGGGCTCCAGGACAGGAACCTTCAACCCAGCAGTTCTGAGCTTTCCTCTCCAAGCCTGGAATGCTTCCTACTACTCCTGGTTCCCCTCCTTGTTCTGGGTGCACCAGCTCCAAACACTCCCCCCTCTTCCTGGGGAGGGGCTGCCTTTCCCAAAGACAGCCCCTGTCTTTTGCCAGCTTCCTGGCTTTATAGGCCCTGCCAATTCCTGCCCAGTTGAGCCTGCTTGAAATCAATTCCCTGCTCCCTGGCTCTTCCTCCAGTGCACCCTGTGGAGTTAATGGGCCTACCTGTCAACCTGAGCCCCTTCCAGTGCTATGTGGGATGTATACCTCCTCACAGAGTGTCACCTGATTGCTTTTTCTTTCAAACACAGCACGGGCAGGTGCTAGATAGTCGCCTGCTGGCAGATATTGCCGTACAGAAGGATTTGATCTTACTCACAACCTCAACTTGTAATCTCTGCATTTAATTTCTGATAATCCCTCACTTCACTTTCACTGGTCTCTCACCTTGGAAGCTAAAGCCTCTTAGTGACTTTTTCCCCGTTATTTTAGGATCCTGGAGTGTCTGGTTGTCTCTGCTTCCTTCTCTCTACATTCACTATCCCCTCCCACCCAGCCCCCAGTCTGGTGCCCCCCGGTCAGTTGCCTTACGGTATCAGAACTTCATCCAGGTGTCTAGCCACGTACTGTAATCTCCTCTCAAACAGCCTGAGGCTGTAAGCCAAGGGGAGCTTCTCCAGAGGCACAGGGCAGCTGTGGAACAGAGAGAGCAGATAGCTGAGTGCAGGCCCTGCCCTCAGGCCCTCTTTTACCCAGAGGTGCGGCACCGAAAGGCTCCCTGTCCCATTTTCCACTGAGGCAGCCTCCTCCCCTGCAATAACCGGGCCTTGGATGTTCTGCTTTGGAGTTAACTGAATTGTTAGGTGAGCCCTGTCTAGTGCTGAGCAAGTGAGAGTGTATCCTGCTGGCAGTGTGTGTGTCATGTCCCACCCACAGAAGCGAATCAACATATACGATAACAGCCTACTATAGCTGCCAACTAATACAGCTACCACTTTAGCTCTAAAGGGTGCTTTATGCTGCAGAGCTGAAGATCCAGGGTTCAAATGCTACTGGGGACC
The DNA here is from genome assembly GCF_007399415.2 of Gopherus evgoodei. Taxonomy (NCBI): domain Eukaryota; kingdom Metazoa; phylum Chordata; order Testudines; family Testudinidae; genus Gopherus; species Gopherus evgoodei. The sequence goes on from NW_022060089.1 coordinate 352,687, forward strand.
TTTCCTGGAAGACTGGAGGAGGGGCCATTACCCAAATGCTGGTGGATTCCTTTCACCGTACCAGAAAGGCCAGCCTTCCTCCTGACCTCTCCACCTCACCTCTGTGGGGTGCATGGGGCTGCTCCCAGAAAACATTTTCTCCCCCTCTTTGGGAGGGGAGGATGGTCCAGTCCAGTCGACACAATCTACCCCCCCACACACACTGCCCCAGGTTAAACGAACCGTATGATGCTCTAGGAAGGGAATGACCCATTGTAAAAGGCGTGGAGGTGGAATAGAGATGGCAGCTTCTGCTGGGTGAGAATGAACTGCATGATTCTAAATGAGAAGAGTTGCTTGCCTGGTACATAGGTCTGGGCAGGGGAGGGATTACTCAGGCTACTGCCCCTGGGTGGGGATGAATTGCATGACACTATAGGATAGGACTGACCCACTGCAGATTTATGGAGAGGGGCATTGCTTACCATGTCTCTAGGGATGCACAAGCCTCCTCCAACTCTTCCTCACAGCACCCAAAAGCTGCCAGAAGTGAGACATAAAGGAAACATTAAGCTGCTTGGGCACCCTCTTCTTCCTAGCACTCTAGAGCACCAGATTTCACAGGCAGCCTGTGAACGGAGCCCCAGCCAGTGCCTCTGCATGACTCTGGGCACGACTGTACCTGCGCAGGAAGAGAGGAGGCCGGTGGGGGAATAGACCCTATTTCTCTGCTTTGAATGGGGCCTGAGTCTACCACCGCACCTGTGGGGTCAGGGGCTGCTTACCTTTCGATTTCTTCTTTTTCTTTCTGTGCCTCCTCTTCCTCGGAGAAGCCTGCCACACACAGAGAAAGCAGCAGGGTTAGAGGAGAACTCCTCAATTAAACTGAGAGAACAATGAGCCAGAGGTGGCTGCCATGTGGGGCCAGAGGGAAGCTTTTCCTTGTGGGAGAGTATTGCACTATAAGGCTTTATGGGTAGGCATTGTGCTTTCCTATGACACAGACAATATATGGCACACATCACAACCCATAACAGAGGTCACTGGAAGAATCCAGGGGTTGGAGAAATAGGGATTGCTGGTACCAGGAGCCTACAGAGTTTATAATCATTGAAGGAGAGAGCCTGCAAAGTTCTCTCTCCTGCAGAGATCATAAAACTCTGCAGGTCTTAGGACTGCAGGGTATGCAATTAACCTCAGATACCATGCATGGAATTCAGACCGTGGGGGAGAAATCTGAGCTCTGGACAACAGTGTTTCCTAGATACATACTTAGGGAATGCATGCTATTGGGGTTTTATCTGGATGCATTTGGGATGGCCATGCTACTCCTGAGTGGTGAAAACATGAATGGGTTATGCAAATCCTCCCAAACAAGTGCTGATATAACCTCAATATCATCCTTAAACGGCAGCTCTTTTACACCAAAAAACAACAACAACAGTTTGGCATGAGTTCAGCCCACTTGCCTGGGAGCTGCAAAGTTTCTTGAAGGTAAACTGCACTGCTTGCAGCTTAACTCTCCAGGTATTCCTTTCACAGGCTAGATCTTTCTTGCCTCGGCTCAGCCTTTGCCCTCCTCCCCAACAGATTAGTTCCTTTATTTCTCCAGGTGTTTATAGCAGTCTTCCTTTTTTGGGCAGGGAGGTGGTGGAGAAGAACCTAGATTAACTCCCTTTGAATCCTTAAATAGGATTTGGCTATGACAGGAATCCTTTATCTCTTAGTTTGACCCCCCCCACTCCTTCCTTTTGGAAAAATACCACCAGTCCACAATGCTGTCAATCTGAGGGAAATGGGAGTGTTTAGTCAGCAGAAGAGACAAATGAGGGGGGATTTGATAGCCTCTTTCAACTACCTGAAAGAGGTTTCCAAAGAGGATGGTTCTAGACTGTTCTCAGTGGTAGCAGATGACAGAACAAGGAGCAATGGTCTCAAGTTGCAGTGGGGGAAGTTTAGGTTGGATATTAGGAAAAACATTTTCAGTAGGAGAGTGGTGAAGCTCTGGAATGGATTACCTAGGGTGGTGGTGGAACCTCCTTCCTTAGAGGTTTTTAAGGACAGACCTGACAAAGCCCTGGCTGGGATGATTTAATTGGGAATTGGTCCTTCTTTGAGCAGCGGCTTGGACTAGATGACCTCCTGATGTCCCTTCCAACTCTGAGATTCTATGGATTCTATGATTCTGTGAGGTTACATGATCACATGACCCTGCAGTGTCAAAGCAGCATCCCAGGAAACTTCTCAGGAAGGAGGAAAATTAGTATCTTCAAAGTCCTATTGTCCTTCCTCATAGTCCGTCCAGGCTGATTGCCTACTGTTTGGGGGCATTCCCCTTGTGTAAGTACTTCTGTAATTGATACAGAGCCCATATTTCTAACATCCGATACAGAAATGATACATCCATACAAATAGGATAACCTCATTCAGTAAATCGTAACCTTTCCAATGATATGTCACATGACCCATCTTGCATTAAACATATCTTAGTTATGCCACATTCATAGAACAATATTTCTATGAAGAATATGGGGCGTAATGTTACAGCGGTGAAGAAGCATGTGGACAAGGGCGATCCAGTGGATATAGTGCACCTGAACTTTCAGAAAACCTTTAACAAGATCCCTCATAAGAAGTTCTTAAGCAAAGTAAGTTGTCATGGGATAAGGTGGAAGGTCCTCTCATGGACCAGTAAGTGTTTTAAAGATAGGAAACAAAAGGTAGAAATAAATGGTGACTTTATGAAGAGAGATAAATAGCAAGTTCAACAATTTCATAAATGATCTAGAAAAGGGGGGAAACAGAGTAGTGGCCAGATTTGCAGATGATACAAAACTAAAGATCGTTAAATCCAAAGCTGAATATGCCCTCCTTGTTCCCAAATGTATAGTTCTGTGCTGGGCTGTGTGAAAATGCATTTTGTTTGAATGGGCCCCATTTGTCAAACAAACTCTCCAGAACTCTCTGTGTGACTGCCCTGTCCTCATTGTTATTTACCATTCTGCCAATCTTCATGTCATCAGCACATTTTGAACAGCAGCAATTTTGTATTTACTTCCAAGTGATTGAAAAGATATTGACTAGCATCAGACCTAGTACTGAACCCTGCAGAGCCCTATTAGAAACACCCACATACGATGAGCCCTTTGACAATTACTTTTTGAGATCTGTCAGTTCTCCATTAGCCTGTTCCCAATCCGTTTAACTTGTGCTCCACTGATATTGCATAGTGCTAATTTTTAATCCAAATGTCCTGCGGTACTTGGATGCATAAACAGGGGAATCTCAAGTTGGAGAAGAGAGGTTATTTTACCTCTGTATTTGGCACTGGTGCAACGATTGCTGGAATCCTGTGTCCAGTTGTGGTGTCTAACATTCAGGAAAGATGTTGATAAATTGCAGAGGGTTCAGAGAAGAGCCATAAGAATGATGAAAGGATTAGAAAACATGCCTTGTAGCGATAGACTTAAGGAACTTAGTCAATGTCGCTAAAAGAGATTAAGGGTGGTTTGAGGAAAAGTCTATAAATCCCTACATGGGGAAGAAATAATTACAAATGGGCTCTTCAATCTAGCAGAGAAAGGTCTAACATGGTCTAATGGCTGGAAGTTGAAACTAGATAAATTCAGGCAGGAAATAAGGCATCTATTTTTAACAGTGAGAGGAACTAACCATTGGAACAATTTACCAAGGTCATGGTGGATTGATTCTCCATCATGGCAATTTTTAAAATCAAGATTAGACATTTTAATAAAAGGTATGCACTAGGCATTATTGTGTGGAAGTTCTTTGGCCTGTGTTAGACAGAAGGGTCAGACTAGAAGATCACAATAGGCCCATCTTGCCTTGGAATCTCTGAAAAACAACACCTTACAAATGTCTAAGTTTGTCACATCTATGTTTGACATGGACCATTTTCTATAAAACATTGTTAACCTGCTTTAAATATATTCCTCTCCTTTAATTCTTTATTGATTGATTCCTATATAAGTTTGTCCATTATTTCAGGCTAACTGGCCTATAAGAAGCCAGGTCAACCTCCCGTAAATTTTTGAATATTGACAAAAGATTAGCACACTTCAAGTCTTCTGGAATTCCCTCAGGAATCCTAAATTGGTTAAAAAATTAATGTCAGTGGTCCAATAACCTCCTGATCCAGCTCTTTGAGGACTCTTGGGTGGAGATGATCCTAGCCTGCTGATTTAAAAATACTTATATTTGGTTTCTGCATTCAGCTGGCATCAATCCAGCCTTTCCATCTCTCTAGGAGTCTCACTTACCTCAGATCTGGCGAGCCTTATCACAGCATAACAGACCAGAAAAGGCAGAATGAATTTCAGGATCGCTAGGCAGGAGGCAGAGTTGAGATATAGGAGGAGTGTACTCATTTCCCCGGGCTCAAGCATGATACACTCTCAACACAGACACTCTCAAACCAGCCACAAGTCCCCAGGCTACACCTGAGGGCAAGTTGCTTCTCTGGCATCAGGCAGGCGCTGATGTCATGTCTACGTCACAATGGGGCTGCCCTCCTGCAATCTCCCTCTAGTCTATGAGGTGTCAATGCTGTACTTAGATCAGGAGATGGGATGGGGCAACCGCCCAAGTGGGCTGAGCAGCTGAGTTCAGAATAAAGCAGGAGAGAGGGCATCAGGTTTCCCAGGAAAACCCTGGGTCTTTTCTGAGCTCTGACTCTCAAGCCCTTAGGCAAGGGACATTTTTCCCCTACTTGTGGGAACTCCTAAAACCCTTGTGACTGATGCAGAATCTCCCAGCCTGAAGTGAGAAGCAGTCCTGACCTGATTATCTAGTGCTACCAGTGCAGAAAAACTTTCACAGTATTGCCAGCCCAAGCATTCCAACAACATGAGCTGGCCCCCACAAAAATCATGAGATTAATAATAATAGGAGATATACCAGTCTCCTAGAACTGCAAGGGACCTTAAAGGTCATCATGTCCAGCCCCCTGCTTCCACCAGCCAGACCAATTTCTCCCCAAATCTCTAAAGCAGCCCTCTCAACGATTGAACTCACAACCCTGGGTTTTATATGCCAAAGCTCAAACCACTCAACTATGCCAGATTGGATTCAAAATTGTGAGATCTTCAAAACATATTCATCTGGGGAACTTTTCATTTACCTTCTGGTGTCTGAGCCGCTTAGTTGCACTCAATTCACATTCTCCAGCTTCTCTTTGCAACTATGAGGGCTTCAAACTGGCTAACAAATAATATGAAATAAAGAGCAGAGATTCTCAAATAAATTACTTGACTCCAGCAGTTAAGAAATGCACCCTATATCATAAGATAAGCAAGAGCCGTACCTCTTATCTAAGATGTTCAATCAGTAGACCTCGAAGCACTTTACAAAGAAGGTCTGGAGCATTAATCCCCTTTTCGAGATGGGAAACTGAGGCACAGAGAAGCGCAGTGACTTGCCCAAGGTCACCCGGAAAGACAGTAGCAGAGTCAGGACTAGCATTTAATTTTTCTGAGTTCCATCTAGTGCTCTATCCACTAGGTCACAGTGCATTGGAAGTAAGGGGCCAGAGTCAATACATTCCTGTAGTCTATCTTTTGGGCTCTTCCAATACAAATGTTATTGAAGTTACACATTTTGACCTGTGGCCTGTGCTGGGACAGGCGCATCCTTGTTAAAACGAGTTTTTCACAGCAGGTTGCATCTGAGTTCTTGTTAGGCCTGAACACAAGTTAACTGGCCCATGTCTCCGATGTCCCCACGGGAAAGTTTAAAAGACATTGAAGGCCTTGCAGGGCACTGACATACTGGGATTTTCAGAAAGCCTTTGAGAAGGTCCCTCAGCAAAGGCTCTTAAGCAAAGTAAGCTATCATGGGATAAAAGGAAGGATCCTCTCATGGGTCAGTAACTGGCTGAACCATACGAAAGAAAGCGTAGGAATACAGCATGGAGAGGTGGTCTCCCCATCTCCAAAAAGATAGCTTGGAATTGGAGAAGGTTGAGAAAAGGGCAACAAAAATGATTAGGGGTGTGGAACAACTTGCATATGAGGAGAGATTAATAAGACTGGGACTTTTCATCTTAGAAAAGAAAATTACAGGGGATAAGATAGAGGTCTGTAAAATCATGATTTGTATGGAAAAAGTAAATAAGGAAGAGTTATTTTCTCCTTCTCAGAACAAAAGAACTAGGGGTCACCACATGAAATGAATAGGCAGCGGGTGGAAAAGAACTAAAAGGAAGTATTTCTTCACACAATGCACAGTCAAGCCAAGGAACTCCTTACCAGAGGATGTTGGGAAGGCCAAGACTGTAAGATGTTTCAAAAAAGAACTAGATAATTTCATGAAAGATAGGTCAACAATGGCTATTAGCCAAGATGGGCAGGGATGCCACACGGCGGTCTGAGTGTCTGTAGGCTCTGTTTACCAAAAACTGGAAATGGATGACAGGGAATGGATAACTTGATGATTCCCTGTTCTATTCATTCTCTCTGAAGCACCCGGCATTGGCCACTGTCAGAAGACCGGATACTGGACTAGATGAACCTTTGGTCTGATCCAGTGTGGCCATGGGTGGCAAGTGTCACAGTACACTCTTACTGACAAATTGATGACTTTCTCCTTTTGTCTGTATGAAATTTTAGTTTGTACTTATTTCGCTAGTGCTTGTTATGTAGCCTGCTGTAAAACTAGGCAAATATCGACAGGAGTTGATGTGCTCCTTAGAAGACCTCTGTGTACCCCATGCCCCTGGTTGACAACCTCTGCTTTAGAAGAATCAACTTCCAAGACTCAATGGACTAGAAAAGAAAGGGGCAGACAATCCCACATTCTTTCACCTAAGAAAACAATAACACCAGCACCTTTGGGCCCCTGGAAGAGAGCCTGAGCAAGGGGAGAGCCATCGACCATTTTGCTGGGAGACTATGGCTGAGAGAAACCATCTTTAACAGAGCCTGTGTGAAACAAGGCGTACATTTATATTGCTGAGAGCAATTAATAACTGGGACAATTTACCAAAGGTTGTAGTGGATTCTCCATCGCTAACAGCTTTTAAATCAAGACTGGATGTTTTTCTGAAAGATCTGCTCTAGGAATTATTTTGGGGAAGTTTTCTGGCCTATGTGATACAGCATTCTGGCCTTGGAATCTATGAAAGTGTCTTTCAAAGGGCAGCATGGGTTAGTAGACTATTAAACACATGAGGAAACTGAGGTACAGAGAGGCAACTCATCAAGGCTCATGCAAGAGGTGAGTGGCAGAGGTGCAACTTGCACTGAGGTTTACTGACTGCCCAGCCAGTGCTCTGCCCGTTGGAACACACTGCCTCCTTGATAGTACATTATATTCCCCGAAAATACATTCTGAATAAGGAAAGGAGAGCATTCACGCTAGCAATCAGATTTCTTGGAGTTCTGCTCATCCAGTCAGGGAACAGAAGTTAAGTCATATGACCCGAGTGTCCAATCCACACACTGTGAGTTTTAACTAGTAAACTGATTCCTGAAGAAGAATTATTCATTGAACTCACCCCGAGATTATTTTTGAAATAGGGATAAATTTGAGTGCCCTGTAAGCTTCTTATGGAGAATTTATGAAGAGGAAATGGGATGGATTCATAGCCTAAATTATTCCCCATGAATTATTTGCTTGGCTATAAAGATAAGTGCATCCAAACCCCCGCCCCCACATATTGGCAAGTACTGCCGACCCAATACATTCAAACATCACAAGTCAGGCCTCCCAAATCATGAGATTTTATAATTATCTGGGGGAATTCTTTTGATTTGCCTTATACTTTTTGAACCATTGGGGGGTAACATTTTGAACATGACGGGCTAGACATTTACTATTTTTTAAATGAAAGTGGAGATTCTTGTGTGCTCGGGGGCGGCTCCACTCTTGGATACTCTCTTCGCACCGGCCGCTTCCCTGACCCCTGATCAGCACATTAACTTCAAAACAAATACAATTTATTAAACAGCAACTGTAAGAAAAATAAGCAAAAATGGAAGACGGTTAAGGGGAACAAGGGACCCCCCCTTGGCTCAGGAGCACCACAACCAGCATCTCTGGGATGTGAGGGCAGGTCACAGCCTGTTCCTCACACTCCCGGCTCCCTCGCGGGCCTCAGGCTCCAGCCAGCCGGGTCCTTCTCCCCAGCATTGTCCACCCCCTCGGTCAGGGTCACGTTCCCTCCCCCCGAGTCCAGCCTGCATGTCTGGGGGCGTCTCCCTGCACTGGGCCCCTACCCAGGGCCCCCCTCGCACTCCCCAGCCACTACCCGCGCCTGGCTCCAGCGTGACCCGCGCCCGCAGTCCCAGCTCTGGCCCCACAGCTCCCCACTGCAGCTTGGCCCTGGCTTCCTGACGGAGCGGCTGGTCTGCACTGCCCCAGCTCCCAGCTGCTCCAGCTCCCCCATCTCTGGCTGCTGCTCTCCCCTTAGCTCTGCCCCTTTCGCCTCAGGCAGCTCCCCTCACATAGAGATGGGATCCTGGGCTCCTGGCTCCCTCATTGGCTGGCCTGCCCTGTCAATCAGGCTGACCTGGAGCTTCGGCATTTCCCTCATGGCCCTGGGGACTGTCAGTCTCAGGATCCTGATTTCTCTTCATCCATTCCCCTTTCTTTTGGTACTGGGAGAGGCCAGCCAAAAACCCCAATAAGTGTCAGTGGGGGGCAGCAGCCTCCTCCTGCTGGCATAGATCCAATCTTCAGAGCAGACCCCTTGGACTGAACTGGAAATTGGGATTCAAAACACACACACACATCCAGCCCCTGACACTTTGAGCTGCAAACAGTTCTTAGATCTGGCTGCAGTTCCACCCTCACAAGCTCTTCATCTACCCACCCTCCAGTCCCTCTTCTGAGTGCACGGGCAGCCCGGGGCTGCACTGGTAATACCTTCAGCAGTGGACCAAAGATCTATCCAGCCCAGTATCCTGTCTTCCAACAGTGGCCAATGGCAGGTGCCCCAAAGGGAATGAACAGAACAGGGAATCATCAAGTGATCCCTGCCCTGTCACCCAATCCCAGCTTCTGGCAAACAGAGGCTAGGGACACCATTCCTGCCCATCCTGCTAATAGCCATTGATGGACCTGTCCTCCATGAATCTATCTAGCTCCCTTATGAACCTCATTATACTATTGGCCTTCACAACAGTCTCTGGCAAGGAGGTCCAGGGGTTGACGGTGCGTTGCATGAAAAAAGTACTTTCTTGTGTTTGTTTTAAACCTGCTGCCTATTAGTTTCATTTGGTGGGTCCTTTGTTCTTATATTATGAGAAGGAGTAAATAACACTTCCTTATCTACTTTCTCGATACCACTCATGATTTTATAGACCTCTGTCATATCCCGCCTCAGTTGCCTCTTTTCCAAGCTGAAAAGTCCCAGTCTTATTAATCTCTCCCCATACAGAAGCTGTTCAATACCCCAATCATTTTTGTTGCCCTTTCCTAAACCTTTTCCAATTCCAATATATCTTTTTTGAGGTGGCAACCACATCTGCATGCAGTATTCAAGGACAGGCCCTGGTAGCAAATCTCTGATGAACCTGTGCTAGCCGGGAGCTGGAGGGGGGCCTTGAGCAGTTGTGGAGGAACAGAGATTGTGGGTGAGTGGGCCTATCTACCAGTGGATCACTGAGAGCTGTGCATAACCTTGGGGATATCTAGATCCTGGATCTCACCTTTCATTCCTCAGGGAGAAGGGAAGAGATCTTGCCTCCTGGAATGATCTGATGGAAATTTCCATGTACAGAGTTTTGTGGAATTTTCCTTTCCTGGCCTGCACCCTGAGTCTGTAATGTAGGAAACGGGGCTACCAGTGAGAAATCTGGTCCTTTATTATTATTATTACTATTATTTTATTTATTTTATTTTGAGAAGATCACAGCTGTGAAAGCATCTTCATTACCACATACCACTCCTGAGGTAGCCATGAGGCTAATTGGAAGCATAAGAACAGTGATGAGAAGCTCGTATTCCAGGAATAGAGCCTGCATCCGGGCTGGCGCTGCAGTCCAGTTGTGTAGCATCACCAGGCATCCCCTGTGATTTGGCCTCCTGCAGTTTGCCATTGGCTGTGACAAGGGTTACAGCTGCTGCACACTAAGCCAAGCAGCTGAGGTTCCCTGATGGCCAAGTGGCCCCCATGGGAATGTGCAGACATGCTTCATAAAGACAGTTGCCTCCCTGCCTGATGCCCATGCAACCTCCTCCATGACACCTTGTCCTTTTGGGTGAAGACCTCTGGAGTCAGCAGCTCCCCTTCTATCAGGAATTGGGTACGTTGGCAGGTTTCACTATCTTTACAATGTAAAGTGATGTGTGAAGGCTGAAAGCTGTTTACACTGGCATATGTTCTGTGCAGTGGCAGAGGACTCAGCTGGGCTGTCGGGGTGACTCAGTGACAGGGCTGGAGGGCAGGCTGTGCCAGGTAGCTTGGGAACCCCTCCCCTACATATGCCCATGATCCACAGTGGGTTGTTCAAGCTACAGAGAAATCTCACATTGAAAGAGAGTTCAGAGTGTTAAAACCCCAAAGCCCCGAATCAGGATTTCTCAAGGGGTCCCATTTCTAGAGGTGCCATCTGCTCTGGACTGAGTGAGAGGAGACCTCATGGAATATCAGTGACTAGTTCCCAACTTGCCTCAGGTTTATTTGCTCCTGGAAATTGAACAGGAAATGCATTTTCAAAGATTTTATTCTCTGGCTTGGTTGTGAAGGCAGGAATTCAGAGTGCATTGCTCTGTGGCAACAGGTCCTGTAGAGCACATATCTGATTCCTGACTGTCTGCGGGCTCCAGCACTTCTGTCCTGTAGACACCCCTCAGAGTTACAGGACTACCTGCATGTCTGCCCCCTCTCTGGTATCCAAATGCCAGATGTCAGGCCTCGTAACCTTCCCTCTCATGGGGTGGAATCCCGGGATCCTCCCACCCGCAGACTGGGCCCTGGGCTACTGCACTCTGTGAGGGGACTGTGCTTGCCCAGCAGGTCCCAGTGGGTTTGGCACCTGTGGTTCTTCCCTTTGGGAATCTGTAACGAGTGACCAGCCAGGCTTCTTGAACATAAATACTGTTTAATCTGAACAGCAGGAATAAAGTGTAACATGGGAGAATAAGAGGGTTTTCAAACAACAGTCTGTACAAGTCTCTGACCCCAACTACTCCCATTCTGATTGGGACTCAGACAGGCCAAGGGCCTTGAGACCTCCTCAGCGATGTCTGTGCCTGTCAGTCTGAAGAGTTTCTCAGCAACAGCTGTCCCATCTGTGCACAGACTTACAGAACTGGCAAAACAAGCTCTGTAAGAGGCTGGAGTCCAGAAATAGGCTTTTCCCAACTTGTAGCTCTGGTGTTGACTCTCAAACTCCCTGAAGTGCTGACTGAGCGATGTCTTTTCTGGATCTGTGACTTCCCATCCTGTTTGTTCTCCAGCAGCCTGCTGTTGAACTAAGAAAAGCCATACTGGTTACACCCAATAAAGCCATAACATAAACAACCCAAAAGTTAACCCAATATAGTTATATAAACTGACAGAACAGAGCCTAATGTGAATCAGTCAACTATTAACCCAGGGACAGAGGAGCTAATAGACTTTTATTTGCTGACAAGCAACTGAATGAGGGGTGAGACGCTGGGATCTTTTCAGGTTCTGAACAAATCCCGATGATAGATGCTACATTTTAAATCCCACTCTAACCTGAGAAATCATCTCTGAGAGAAGATGAGAGGGGAAAGAATGGGTTGACATGTGTGTACTAAAATAAAGATGTGTAAATGTTATGTCAAAATTTTTAATCGTAATACAAATTTTACACATCAAACTTTCATGACATGAAGGTATATTGAAAGCCCTCAGCAGAATTGTTAGAATCGCTACAGGAAGCAGCAGTGGAAACTTTACTGCTTAATGGTTTTTGCTTTAGAAAGTATTTCAGAAATACTCCACACACTATGTGGAAAGGTTTTATGCTATGAACTCCTTGATCAGTGAATCATAGAATCATAGAAGATTAGGGCTGGGAGACCTCAGGAGGTCATCTAGTCCAATTCCCTGCTCAAAGGAGGACCAACAACAACTAAATCAGCCCAGCCAGGGCTTTGTCAAGCCTGACCTTAAAAACCTCTAAGGATGGAGATTCCACCACCTTCTTAGGGAACCCATTCCAGTGCTTCACCAGCTTCCTAGTGAAATAGTGTTTCCTAATATCCAACCTAGACCTCCCCCACTGCAGCTGGAGACCATTGCTTCTTGTTGTCTCATCCGTCACCACTGAGAACAGCCAAACTCCATCCTCTTTGGAAACCCCCTTCAGGTGGTTGTTGAAGGCTGCTATCAAATCCCCCCTCACTCTTTTCTTCCACAGACTAAATAACCTCAGTTCCCTCAGCCTCTCCTCAAAAGTCATGTGTCCCAGCCCATTGACCATTTCCATTGCCCTGAGCTGGATTCTCTCTGATTTGTTCACATCCTTTCTACAGTGGGTGGCCCAAAAGTGGACACAATACTCCAGATGTACCCTCACCAGCACTGAATAGAAGGGAATAATCGCTTCCCTTGATCGGCTGGCAATGCTCCTACTAATGCAGCCCAATAAGCCCTTTGCCTTCCTGGCAACAAGGGCACGCTGCTGACTCATATCCAGCTTCTCATCCCCTGTAATCCCCGAGTCCTTTTCTGCAGAACTGCTGCTTAGACAGTTTGTTCCTAGTCTGTAGCAGCGCATGGGAATCTTCAGTCCTGAAGTGCAAGACTCCGTCCTTGTCCTTGCTGAACCTCCTCAGATTTCTTTTGGCCCAATCCTCCAATTTGTCTAGGTCTCTCTTGATCTGATCCCTACCCTCCAGCATATCTAGTTCTCCCCCGATTAGTGTCATCTGAAGGTGCAATCCATCCAATCATCCAGGATCATTAATAAAGATGTTGAAGGGTTGTTTGATGCTGTCTCCTTCTAACTAACAAGAAGCTGTTTCTAATCACGGCCATGAGCACAATCCCTCTGCAATACCTGTGCAAGAGTTTCCAAAAAGTCCTGAGAAAAAGACCGCTGCTCTGTGTTTCAGCAAAGAGTAGAGCAGAGGTGCAGGAAAGGGGAGTGTTTGTATGCAATTTTCACCTTACACGAGGATGGCTGAAGTAACTTGCACGTTGAAAAGAATATTAGTGTAAACCTACTGTTTGAACTATCCATTCATTTGTGCTGCCAACTGTTTCCCCACCCAGATGAAGTAGCTGTCTGTGTCAGCTTGTATCTTTGCAGATAGTTACAGACCCTTCCACGGGGAGAGGGAGCAGTTCCTGTGAGGATGAAGAGAAGCCTGTAAGATGGTCAGACTTTCTGGATTCAGTCAATGTTGGCCAGGCAAAGCAGTTCAGCTTCTCCTGGAGAGATTCTTGGGGGTCAGAGTGTATCACTGGGAACATTTGTTTAGGGAAAATGGATAGAGACTGGTTCTTATTGATTTTACACATGTAAATTTGGAGTGACGAAGTAGAAGTAAATGTTAGTGAATTCGGAATGTGGACTTGGGAATTTTTCCCATGTGCTGAAGAGAGGCAGTGTCATAATTTGGACTCCCAGGAATGGCGAAAATATTTTTATGTTTTTTTAATGTTGCTGAGTACCTGTAAAGACATTTCCCTTTCCTAGTACAACATTATGTGACTTTGTGTTATGGGCAATGGGCATTTATTAGCTTTGAATTGGTAAATTAATTCCTTTAACTCTTCTGAAAAAAAACCTTGCAATGACACAAGATTTTATACTAGTGTAGGCATAATATCAGAAGGTTCGCCATGTAAGTCTGGATCTGTAAAAAGCAACAAAGTGTCCTGTGGCACCTTATAGACTAACAGACGTATTGGAGCATGAGCTTTCATGGGTGAATACTCACTTTGTCGGATGCATGTAGTGGAAATTTCCAGGGGCAGGTATATATATGCAGGCAAGAATCAATATGGAAATAACGAGGTTAGTTCAATCAGGGAGGATGAGGCCGTCTTCTAGCAGTTGAGGTGTGAACACCACAGGAGGAGAAACTGCTTTTGTTATTGGCTAGCCATTCACAGACTTTGTTTAATGCTGAGCTGATGGCGTCAAATTTGCAAATGAACTGAAGCTCAGCAGTTTCTCTTTGGAGTCTGGTCCTGAAGTTCTTTTGCTGCAGGATGGCTACGTTTAATTCTGCTATTGTGTGGCCAGGGAGGTTGAAATGTTCTCCTACAGGTTTTTGTATATTGCCATTCCCAATATCTGACTTGTGTCCATTTATCCTTTTACGTAAGAATTGTCCAGTTTGGCCGATGTACATAGCAGAGGGGCATTGCTGGCACATGATGGTGTATATTACATTGGTGGACGTGCAGGTGAATGAACCAGTGATGTTGTGGCTGATCTGGTTAGGCCCTGTGATGGTGTCGCTGGTGAAGAAGAAATGGGTGTTTATATGGGTTACCAGAAAATCTAATTATAGCAGTGGGGATTGTTTTTAATATTGTATTGGAAGGGCTCTAAACCTTCCTGATTTACACCACAAAATATGGGTAAGTGCTGGGTGTCAGGAGGAAACTTTCCCTGGAAGCAGGTTATCTCATAGCTGTCTATTGAAGGACTTCTTCCCCTTTTTTCTCCAGCATCGGAAACTGGCTACTGAGCTAGATGGAATATAGGTCTTATCCAGTCTGGCAGTGTCTATCTTCCCATCAGTGGTATAAATCCAAGACTGTGTTTTTGATGATTTTCCTTGAGATCCTGAGAGTCTCTAGACTTGCACTAAGAGCAGAAAGATGTCTTGTTAAATATAATCTAGTTTCCTGTTCTTTTTCCTTTCAGGAACGAAAGTTGAAAACTCCTGGGACCTGCCTAGTACATTTTGTCAGCTGTGAATGACACCAAATCCAACTCTGCAGAGTTACTTCTCACCAGAATACCTGGGATGGAAGACATTCATCTCTGGATCTGTATCCCTTTCTACTTAATGTATGTTATTTCGATAGTAGGAAATTCAGTCATTCTGTTCATTATAAAAACAGATCCAAGCCTCCATGAGCCCATGTACATTTTTCTTTCCATGTTGGCAGTCACAGACCTTGGCTTATCGGTAACCACCATGCCAACGATACTGGGCATATTCTTGCTTAAATCTAGGGAGATCAGCCTCAATGCCTGTTTTGCTCAGCTGTTTTTCATCAACTCACTTTCATACATTGAATCATCTGTGCTCTTGTTGATGGCCTTTGACCGCTTTGTCTCGATCTGCAATCCTTTAAGATATGCGTCCATCTTAACCCTCCCATAAATAGTCAAGATGGGACTGGTGTGTGTGCTAATGGCAGTGGCCTTAATATTCCCACTCCCCCTTCTCCTGAAACGGTTCCAATACTGTTGAGGTAATGTCCTCTCCCATTCCTACTGTGTGAACCGAAAGGTCATGAAGTTAGCTTGTTCAAATATCACAGTCAACAGCATCTATGTCTTGACCATTGCACTTTTAACAGTGGGGTTAGACTCGCTGTTTATTTGCTTGTCTTATGTGATGATCCTCAGAAGAGTGCTGAGCATCACATCCCACATGGAGTCCCTCAGGGCCCTGAACACCTGTTTCGCCCACCTCTGTGCTGTCTTCCTTTTCTACACACCAAGGCTTGGCTTGCCTGTGATACACAGATTCGGGAAGAGCTCTTCTCACTCGCTTCAGATTTTCCTGGGATATGTATACCTGCTGGTCCCGCCTCTGATGAATCCAGTCGTGTACAGCGTGAAAAGCAAACACCTTCGTGTGAGGATAATCAGGGTGTTCTTCAAGTGACAGGTCAGTTCATCACTTGGCAATGGCACTGGTGACTTAAGTGACAAAAAACATGGACAACAGCCACCTATTCCATCCTGGACCGTTCCATCTGAGATGATATGAACTACTTATCTCCACTTTGTAGTGAGGTTCAGATGAGGTCTAAGCCCTGGCACAATGGGAGATGGATGTCCTGACCCGCTGGTGAGGGAGGACAGTGTAATGGGGGAAGAAGACCAAGGGAGGCAGTGAGATGAACAAAGTTCTTGTGATTCTAGAGAGACAGGGGACTGGTAGGATGTTGGCCCATAAAAAGCCGTATCCTTGGCTGCTCAGACTTCAGAATTCCTGTTGATGCCGTTAATAAAGAGAATGGATGTGGCTATTGTTTCTCATTAGACCTGGCCTGTCACTTTCCTGGCTCTGGTTAAAAATCTACATGCCATGAAAAAAGCTGCTGAGCCATGATCAAAGCTCTTCTTCAGTCACAGTCCTGGCCCTTCCTGAGCAGTCTGGGCACTGGATGATCCATGAGCGTGGCATCATGTGTGGTCAGAGGCTATTCAAGGACCACGGACACTCACCCTTCCCCGATGCCCTCAGAAAGGTGCTTGTGACTGAGTCATGTCAGAAACATGATTAATGCAGGAGCCCTGGGAGGCCATTTTATCCCCTGAGGCACCACCCTCTGCTCCTCCACTTCCTCCATATCCCCGACCCTGCCCAGGCTGGAAGCTGGAGCCTTGCTGTGTTAAGAGCTGGCCAGACAGCCCTGATGTTCCACCTTCCCTGGGCAGGAGGGTCAGAGGACCCAAGAACAGCCCCCAGCCCATCTTCCCACTGTGACGTTATTGATATAAACTGGGACCATATAGAAAATGGTTTGCAACCAAGGTCCTATAGTGGCACCAGATCTTATGTAAAGGGGGTCATGTACGGTGTCTAAGACCAGGGTATGGGTCAATAATTATGATTATGCTGTCTGTATCATTTTGTAGTTGAAGTTATGAATATTGGCTGTATACTGTCTATATTTCAAACTTGTGCTGTGTTACTGGGAGAGATCCCAGACAAGCGGGGTTAGCTCTGCTTAGCCTGCTTGATGGCCCATTAAGGACCATCAGCTACACAACTGACCCATTGAGAGGAGGCAGATACGCCTTGTGACTCAGCAGGGCATGCAGAAACTGGCCCATGTGACTGCAAACTCCATTTTGCTGTAATTTTCCACAATAAAACCAAGAAGTGTTCTTACACTTGGAAAAGCCTATATAAGACTGATGCCTCATCTCCATCTTGTCTTCAATCCTGCTTCTTACCTCTGGAGGGACATTGCTACAAACTGAAGC
Organism: Gopherus evgoodei; assembly: GCF_007399415.2. Classification (NCBI taxonomy): domain Eukaryota; kingdom Metazoa; phylum Chordata; order Testudines; family Testudinidae; genus Gopherus; species Gopherus evgoodei. The sequence continues at coordinate 369,792 of NW_022060089.1, forward strand.
TCTAGATAAAGGACTGATGACCCATCCCAGCGGGGGATGTTCTCCAGAGACTTGATTTGAACCTGCAGTTTACTCCATCACTGCTATAAGCCTGAACTAAGAACTTTGCCATTACTGTATGTAATTGATTCCATTTAACCAATTCTAGCTCTCATCTCTATCTTTTTCCTTTTATGAATAAGTCTTTAGATTTTAGATTCTAAAGGATTGGCAACAGCGTGATTTGTGGGTAAGATCTGATGTGTATATTGACCTGGGTCTGAGGCTTGGTCCTTTGGGATCGAGAGAACCTTTTTCTTTTATTGGGGTGTTCATTTTCATAACCATTCATCCCCAGGACGAGTGGCCCTGGTGGTGATACTGGAAGACTGGAGTGTCTAAGGAAATTGCTTGTGTGACTTGTGGTTAGCCAGTGGGGTGAAACCGAAGTCATTTTTGTCTGGCTGGTTTGCTTTGCCTTAGATGTGGAAAAACCCCATTCTACAGCTATAACTGCCCTGTTTCAGCAGTTGGTCCTGAATTGGCACTGTCAGTTGGGTCCCGCCAGAACCACATCGTCACACCCACCCACCAGGACACACCACAATCGAAGGTGGAGAATCTGGGGCTCTCAACAATGGCCTGGGCTCCCTGGTCAGTTCTTACCACAATCCAGCTCTGACCCGGCTAGGGACCACGGTTGAGGTGAAGAGAAGGAACAGGGGGAAGGGCCTCAGGAGAAGGGGAGGAAGAGAAAGATGCGGGTCTAAGGGGAAAATGAGAAGCAGGGGATGCAGTATCCTTAAGCATTGCAGACCCCTGCAAGGAGGTCTCTGGGGGAGAATGGGGCTGGGGGGTAGGAAAGGCCAGATTATTGTAGCGTCTGAGGACCTCTTGATCTTTGACATATTTATCAGTAAAACACCCCATGTTGTAGGGCAATGTTATTAACACCACTGGGAAGATTCCAAGAGCAGAAGGAACCATTGTGATCACCTAATCTGACTGCCTGTGGAGCATGGGCCAGAGACCTCCTCTGAAATAACTCCTAGAGGAGAACTATTGGAACAACCTCCTGCCTTGATTTAACAGTTGTCAGTGATGGAGAATCAACCACGGCCCTTGAAAAATTCTTTCCATGGTTAATTACCCTCATTCTTAAAAAAACACTACATCCTTTCTGAATGTCTCTAGATTCATCTTCCAGCCATTGGATCATGCTATTAATGTCTCTGCTAGACTGAAGAAACCATTGTTAAATATTTGTTCCTCATGTAGGTACTTCCAGACTTTGGTCCCATCACCCCTTAACAATAACATCTCTTTCTGTTAAACTAAATAAACTGAGCTTCTTCAGTGGATCACTCTCAAGCAGGTTTTCTAATCCTTTCATCATTCTCTTGGTTGTTCTCTGACTCCTCTTCAGTTTATCCACGTGTTCCTCCAACTGTAGGCAATAGAACAGGACACAATATTCCAGCAGTGCTCCCTTAACTTTCAAGTTAAGTGCCCAATCAAGAAACACGTAACGGACAATAGAACCTTGGAAGACTCCAATCCAAAGAAGAAGTCTACTTGGGGACGTTGAAGGTAGCATGTGAACAATGGCCGCCACCTGTAAAGTTCTGAGTCATGCGCGGACATGTGACTTGCTGGATTTTGCATAGGAGAGAGGAGAGGCACTCCAACCACAAAGGAAAGTCTATTTAAGCCCCTTGGAGACCCCTCCATTTTGTCTTCAGCTGGCTCAAGAAATAGCCTCTCCACCCCAAAGGATGCCTGAAAGAAACTGGAAGGACAGTAACCACAGGGGTGAGGATTGCTGGACCCAGACTAGAGGGAGATTAGTCTGTAAAAGAAACATATTGGAACATCTTTGAGGGTGAGATTTCTTCTGTAATCACTTTCTTACTGTACTAGATTTGCATGTTTTATTTTATTTTGCTTGGTAATTCACTTTGTTCTGTTTGTTATTACTTGGAACCACTTAAATCCTACTTTCTGTATTTAATACAATCACTTTTTACTTATTAATAGACCCAGAGTATGTATTAATCACTGGGGAGGGGGGGCAAACAGCTTTGCATATCTCTCTACCAGTGCTATAGAGGACGGACCATCTCTGAGTCTACCTGTGTAAGCTTTATATAGTGTAAAATGGATTTATTTGGGGTTTGGATCCCATTAGGACCTCCCATTGGGAGCTGGGCATCTGAGTGCTGGAGACAGGAACACTTCTCAAGCTCTTTTCAGTTAAGCCTAAAGCTTTTGGGGGATGTTGTTCAGATCTGGGTCTGGGTTTGCAGCAGACATAGCATGTCTGGCTCAAACCAGGCAGGGCACTGAAGTCCCAAACAGCCAGGGAAAATGGGCTCAGAGGAAATCTTGGCACATCAGGTGGCACATCCCGAGAGTTTTCTGTGATCCAACCCATCACAACAATATAGAACCATTACTACACTCCCTTTCCCTGCACCTCATCTCCACTCTTCGCTGGATCACTCACCAGCAGTTCTGTTCTGTCAGGACTTTTTGGAAAGTCTTGCACGGGTATCGCAGAGGGATTTTGTTCATGACTCTGAATGTAAGTGTTAGAAACAGCTACTGGTCAGTTACCGGGAGACCGTATCATACAGGTGTTCACTGAATGAAGAGTTAATAGCACAAACCCGTTGCAAACACTATTTGGAATACTACTGAAATACTTTCTAAAGCAAAAGCCTTTATGCAGTAAAGTCCCCACTACTCCTTCCTGTAGAGATTCCAACAACTCTGCTGCTGGTTTTTGATATACATGCATGTCATGAAACTTAGTGTTTTTAATATTTATATTACAATGAAAAGTTTTGGCATAACATTTACACATTTGTACTTTGACACACACATGTAAATCCACTCGTTCCCCTCTGATCATCTTTCAGAGATGACTTCTCAGGTTAGAGTGGGAAATAAATGTAGCATCTGTCATCTGGATTTCTTCAGAACCTGAAAGATCCCAGCGTCTCAGCCCTCAGTCAGTGGCTTGTCAGCAAACAAAAGTCTAGTAGCTCCTCTGTCCCTGGGTTAATAGCTGACTGGTTCTCCTCAGGTTCTGTTCTGTCAGTCTGCAGCCTGTATCTGGAGTGGTAACAGGCATTCCCTGAGCTCTCACTCTCTAGTACATAGTGACCTCAGAGCTGTTATTCAGGCACGATGAGGGTTTGCAGGACACAGATTTCAAAGTCAAATGTATGAGTATTCATGGAAATAGAACATCATTTCACACATGAAATGGGACAGAGGCTCATGGTTCAAGCTAGAGCTGGGCTGGAAAACTGAGAAGCTCTCCCCCCCACGTACTCCCCATAAAAGTAAGACCCAAATTAAAAGTTTTCTTTTTATCCATTCTCTGGGGTGTGTTTTCATAGAAAATGGATCATTTTTCTGTAAAATTTCAATTTCCACGATACTGCCCAGCTGCAGATGCCTGGATCCCCAAGAGAAATTGGGACTTTTCATCTGCTTCTCCCTCGTAACATAAATGAAGGCTGCACTGGTGGAGTCTCTGGCTGCACTCTGGGTATGGAAAGGTCAAAACCTCCCAACCAGTCTATGGCTGAGGATTTGTGCCCTTCAGCTACACCAACCAATCTGCCAGTCTGTGGACTATTGTGATAGGCCCTGGTAGCACATCTCTAATGAGCTTCCAGGGAGCTGGTGAGGGTCCTGGAGTAGTTGGGGAGGCCCAGAGATTGTGCATGGGTGGGCCTAGCTCCCAATGGATCACTGAGATCAGGGCATAACTTTGGGGATTCCTGGGTCCTGGGTCCCCCCTTTTCATTCTTCAGGGAAAAGGAAGGGAGCTCCCCTCCTGGAACGAGCTGAGGGAAATTTCCATGTACAGAGACTTGTGGATTCTCTGTCCTCTGGTCAGCACCCTGGGTGTGTAATGCAGGAAAGGGGGCTGCTGCAGAGAAATCTGCTCCTATATTATTATTATTATTATTATTTTAGTTTAGTTTATTTCAGCAAGATCACAGATGTTATGGCATCATCATTACCACTCGGCCACCCTCGAGGTAGCCATGTGAATAACAGGGATGATAAGCCCCAATTCCAGCAAGACAGCCTGCAGCAGGGCTGGTTCTGCAGTCTCACTGGGTAGCATTAGCACGCATTCCCTATCATTTCGCCTCTTGCACTTTGCCTTTCGTTTTCATGGGGTTTATACCTGCTGCACAGGAAGCCTAGCAGCTAAGTGTCCCTGATGGTCCAGTGACCCCTATGAGATATTGCGAACATGCTTCATAAAGACAGGTGCCTCTCTGTCTGAACAGATGCTGCCTGCTGCCCTGCAACCTCTCCGATGACTCCTTGTCCTTTAGGGTGAAGACCTCTGGCGTCAGCGGCTCCCCTTCTAGCAGGAATTGGGTACGTTGGCAGGTTTCACTCTCTTTAAAATGCAAAGTGATGTGTAAAGGCTGCAAGCTGTTTCCATTTGCAGATGTTCTGTGCAGCGACAGAGGGCTCAGCTGGGCTGTTGGGGTGACTCAGTGATGGGGCTGGAGGGCAGGTCGCAGTAGGTAGCTTGGGAACCCCTCCACTACATCTGCCCATGCTCCACGGGGAGTAATTTCATCTACACAGAAATCTGACATTCAAAACGAGCTTGCAGTGCTAAAACCCTGATGCCCTGAGCAATGATTTCTCAAGGAGTCCCATTTTTAGAGGGGCTGTGTGCTCTGGGCCCAATCCTGCCAGGGGCTGAGGAAGAAGAGATCCCACGGAATATCAGTGACTACTTCCCAAATTGCATCAGGTCTATTTGCTGCTGGAAATTTAATCAGCAAATGCATTTTCAACAATTTTACTCTTTGACTGGATTGTAGATGCAGGAATTCAGAGCTGAGTTGCTCTGAGGGCACACAAGCAAGTCTCATTTTATGCGAGGGTTCCGTTCCACGGTTAGCGCTGTGATGGGGCAAGGCCAGATGGCTACAGTAAAGTACTGAGAAACAGGTATGTTAGCCCCAGGCTAAACAAATCCTTAGGACCATGGTAACCAAATGGCAGTTGCTCCAGGTTAATCAAGGCACCTGGGGCCAATTAAGATCTTTCAAGAAGGCAGTGGAGATAACTACATTGATTAGAACACCTGCAGCCAATCAAGGCAGGCTAATCAGGGCACCTGGGTTTAAAAAGGAGCTCACTCCAGTCAGGCAGGGAGGAGCCAGAGGAGAGGAAGTGCGTGTGAGGAGCTGGGAGCAAGAGGCACAAGGAGCTGAGAGTGAGAGGCTGTGCTGCTGGAGGACTAAGGAGTACAAGCGTTATCAGACATCAGGAGGAAGATCCTGTGGTGAGGATTGTGGAAGTACAGAAAGAACTGACATGGATTTGTAGGGGATCTTAATGCATGACAGTCTCTGTTAGCCAGAGTTAGGCTAGCTGTAACCCTAATAATGGGAGATTTGTAAAAGCAAGGATTGTGTGAGGCGAGTGGAAAAGAACTGTGTGAGAAGTTGTTTTTCGACCTTGTGTAGATAATACAATATGTAGACTGGCGTCTCTTAAGTGAGGAAAACAAGATATCAGGATGACCCATGTCTAAACAAAATGCAGCTGTTGCTTATTATTGTCTATAACAAAAGTATAAATGCTTGCTGTAATTGTTTACCTGTTGAGAGACCTGTCTAGGAAGGGGAGACCCTATGTCCTAGTGCACTCTCTCCCTGTTGTAGCTGCTAAACAGAATAAAGTATCTGACTCTGCTGCACCCAAACAAAAAGCGAGAACTGAGTTTTTCTCTGACAGGATAAAGAAGGTGTTTGGAGGAGGCCATGAGGAAGTAGCCCAGGGAGTTGTAGCTGTCATGCAGCTGTTACAGGAGGCACTATAGACAGCTGCAATCCACAGGGCCCTGGGCTGGAACCTGGAGTAGAGGGCGGGCCCGGGTTCCCCCCAAACCTCCCAACTCCTGATCAGACACAGGAGGAGTTGATCCAGACTGTGGGGAAGATCACTGAGGTGAGCAAATACGTCAATAAGCGCAGGACCCACCAAGGTAGAGGAGGAACTTTGTCACAGCGCGTAAAGCGAAAGCCACGTATGGTGAAACACTTATTGAGTTGAATGGCGGGCGCAATCGCCTGCACTACAGAGGCAGTTTTTATATTGTAATTTTTCTTTTTTTTCCGTTTTTACCGACTGCAGAAAGATGAATTTGTGCATGTTAAATGCGCCTAAGATGCGACTTGCCTGTATTTCTGTTTCCTGACTAGCTGAAGGCTCCAGCACTTCTGCCCAGAAAATACCCCTCAGAGTTACAGGGCTATGTTCAACTCTTTCCCTTCTCTGGTTTCTGAGGGCCAAATGTCAGGATTTGTAGCCTCCTTTCTCATGGGGTGAAATCTCACCATTCTCCCACCCTCACACTGGGCCCTGGGCTACCGCACAATGTGGCTGTAGCACTGAGCACTGTGCCTGCTCAATAGGTCCGGCTGGGTTTGTACCTGTGGTTGACATGTGTGTGCTAAAGTACAGCTGTGTGAATGTTATGTCAAAACTTTTCATTGTAATACAAATATTACAAACACAAATTTCATGACATGTCTGCATATTGAAAGCCAGCGGCAGAGTTGTTGGAATTGCTACAGGAAGGAGCAGTAGTAACTGTTTGCAATGGGTTTGTGCTATTAACTCTCTGTTCAGTGAACAGCTGTATGGAACTCATCCCTGCTAACTGAGCAGAAGCCATTTGTAATACTTACATTCAGGGTCATGCACACAATAACTCTACAATAGCCGTGCAAGACTTTCCAAAAGTCCTGAGAAAACAGAACCGCTGGTCTGTGTTTCAGCAAAGAGGAGAGCTGAGGTGCAGGAAAGAGCAGTGTGATAGTTTTTTATGTAATTTACCTCCATCACCTGTTAAAAAAGCATGGCTGAAGTAACTAGCACACTCAACTGGATATTAGTGCAAACCTAGTGTTTGCACTATTCACCCATTTGCGATGCCAACCCCTCCCTCATCCAGCTGAAGTAACTGTCCATGTTAGCTTGTAGCTTACCAGATAACTACAATCCCTTGCATGGGAGCAGATGCGGGTCCTGTGAGGATGAAGGGGAACCTGTAGGATGATCAAACTCTCTGGATTCAGTCAACATAGGCTGGGAAAAGCACTTCAGCTTCTCTTGGAGGAATTCTTGGGGTCAGAGTGTATCACTGGGAGCATTTGGTAAGGGAAAGTTAATAGATCCCGGTTCCGATCGAATTTACACACGTAAATCTGGAGTGATGCCATTATTGAATTCAGAACCAGACCCTGAAAATTTATCCCATGTGCTGCAAAGATGCAGTGGCATAATTTGAACTCACATGAGCAAAGAAAAAAAAAAAAGGTACATAATGAGGCAATTAAACACGTTTATGAATAACTTAAATGCAGGACAGATAAACACAATGACCATTTTCACCATGCACTTGCCATATATGTACACACATGTCATGATACAATGGGCCACACTTTGAAGTTGAGGGCTAGACACCCTGTCTGTATGAATGTCATTATTGCAAACTCACACAGTGCTCAAATATGCTGTGGAACTCTGATCCACTAGATATAAATGGGGCCAAGGGATTATCCGGATTCAAAGAGGGACTGGATTTACACTACAAAATATGTCTAACTAGTGGGTGCCTGGGGGAAACTTTCCCTTGGAGCAGTTAATCTCCTAGCTCCCTATTGCAGGGATTCCTCCATCTTCCCCTGACGCATGTGTAATTGGTTACTAAGCCAGAAGGACTGTGGGTCGGATCCAGTCTGACAGTGCCTGTCTTCCTATTGGCATATCCTATTGGGGGTGTAAATCCAAATCTATGTTTTTTCTGATCTTCCTTGAGCTTCTGGGAATCCTAGATTTGCACTCAGAGCAGAAAGATGTCTCGTTAAATATCATCTACTTTCCTCTTCTCTTTCCTTTCAAGAAGGAAAGTTCAAAACTTCTTGGACCTGCCCAGTACGGGATGTCAGCTGTCAATTACACCAAATTCACACCTGCAGTGTTCCTTCTCACTGGGATACTTGGGCAAGAAGACATCCATCTCTGGGTCTCTGTCTTCTTCTGCTTCATGTATGCTATTTCCATAGTAGGAAATTCAGTCATTCTGTTCATTATAAAAACAGATCCAATCGTCCATGAGCCCATGTACATTTTCCTTTCCATGTTGGCCATCACAGACCTTGGCTTATTGATAGCCACCATACCGAGGATACTGGGCCTATTCTTGTTTAAACTCTAGAGAGATCAGCCTTGATGCTTGTTTTCCCCAGATGTTCTTCATCCACTCTCTGCAATTCATTGAATCCTCTGTGCTCTTGTTGATGGCTTTTGACCACTTCATCGCAATCTGTAACCTGCTGAGATATGCCTCCATCTTAACCCTGCCGAGAATAGCCAAGATGGGACTGGTGTTTGTGCTAAGGGCAGTGGCAGCAATATTTCCACTCCTCTTTCTCCTGAAACGGTCCTAATTCTTTCGAGCCAATGTCCTCTCCCATTCCTACTGCCTGCACCAGGACGTCATAAAGCTGGTTTGTTCGGACATCACAGTCAACAACATCTATGGCTTGTTTTTTACAGTCATAACGGTGAGGTTGGACTCGCTGCTCATTTTCCTCTCTTATGCGATGATCCTCAAAGCAGTGCTGAGCATCACGTCCCCAACAAAATGCCTTAGGGCCCTGAACACCTGTGTCTCCCACCTCTGCGCCATCCTGCTCTTCTACATGCCAGAGTTCAGCCTGACTGTCATACACAGATTCTGGAAGAGCTCTTCTCCCTTGCTTCAAATGATCTTGGACTACATCTACCTGCTGGTTCCTCCTTTAATGAATCCAATTGTGTACAGCATGAAGAGCAACCATCTTCGTGCGAGGATAATCAGAGTGTTTGTCAAGTAAAGAGTCAGTTCATCATCCTGTTGCAGAGCTGGTGACACAGGTCATGACCACCTATTCCACCTTGGACCCTTATATAGGAGGAAACAAGAGCTACTGATCTCCACTCTGTCGAGAGAGGCTCATACAGGGTCTAAGACCTGATGCTTAGGGGGGCCAACCCCACCCGCAGTTGAGGGAGGACGACACTCCGGGGAAAAGAGACCAAACCAGGCAGCAGCATTTACAAAGTCAATCTGTTCGTGGAGAGCCAGGGGAACAATGCGATGTTGACCCCTAAAGAGTCATATCTTGGAATCTGGGGTTAAACGTCATACACCAAGGACAGTCTCTTATCATCAGTCTCTGTGTCCCAGGACAAGAAGCCATTGTTCTCAGCAAATTTGGCCCATGCTTTCAAGGCCCGCTGGTTGCTAGGGAGATGGTGGAATTAGTGGACCCCTTCTGTTAATGGGCATGCCGGCAGGGTGGGATTCAGTAGTATGGAAACCGGAAATAGTATAAGGGACCTACCATCAATCAAACCCTAACCCCTCCCCTTGGCCACTTAAAACCTGCCCCTTGACACCGTAAGCCCTGACCACCTGTCACTGGAAGTCCCACCCATGGGGAATATTACTTCCGGGGTCAAGGAGGACACACAGCGGGAAGCAAAGTGTGTCATGTGACCCCTCTAAGAACTCCTCCCACTGCCCTCTACCAATCAGGAGGGGTTTCTCCCCCATAGGCCCACCCTGAGAGGAGATTTGTCCAATCAGGTGTGTTCCTGGGCATGGTGAGCCATCCGGAAGTGGTTCGTGTGACCCCTCCAAGAACTCCTCCACTGCCCTCTGCGAATCACGATGGGTTTCTGCCACACAGCACCGCCCTGAGAGCAGATTTGACCAATCAGTGGTGTTCTGGGGTGGGGTGACCAACCCCGGAAGAGAATCGTGTCACCCCTCTAAGAACTCGTCCCAGTGCCCTCTGCCAATCAGAGTGCAGCACTATCACCCCATAAGTCCCAGCAATTGGGGCAGAAGAGGCCATCTTTTACCAAGAACACGTGCTTTAGAAATCGTGGAAACATGGACGCCTTCACCATCCTGGTAAGAACTTTGGACTTTGTGTGAGCCCCGAGGGCCTTTGGACTTGTGTGGAGAAAGCGCTACATGAGCGACAGTTCCAGCGAGGGCCCTTTGACTCAGCTGTTGGTTGGTACAACAACACTGCACACTGCCACAGAAGGCAGCCAGACCAAGTGAGACTTGTTTTAAGTTGAAGGGAAATAGCAAAACAAGAAAGAACAAAGATAAACATCAGCATGAGAGAGAGCACAGTGTGTGCATCTCCTGTCTGACAAACTGCAGCTGAGCTGGACTCTTAATGGAAACAGAAAGCAGCAGCTAAGGGAGCTATGTCATAGGCCAGTGGGAAGTGCACTGGGGTGCACACTGAAAGACAAGGGCTCTAGTGTTGGTTGTGCCACCAACATGCTGTGTCACCTTGGGTTAGTTTCTTTCCTTCTCAAACTCCTAAATCCTTCTCAGGGTCACAGCTTTGCCGGCCTCCGTCCCCCATTCTGAAGCCAAGGCCTGCGTCCCACGGACCTTGTGTTTTGCTGCCTCGTGGTACATATTGCATGGATTGGTCCGGCTTCCCCATGCTGATCTCGCTCTCTTCCCTACACTCGTGGCTTCGTAGGTGTGGCTGGGTGGGAGAGAGGCCAGGGGGTCCTGTGGCCTGGTGCCTGGGTGAGGGGTTTATTTGCACATACTCTCTGGTCCCCCCGACTGTGAGAGAGATAGAGGGAGAATAGAATCGTGTGTGTGCGATTAGCTGTTTCTTACCTCTTGCTAAAGGAATGTTTTGCCACTGAGGAGAACATGCCGACTCCTTCTGGGGTGGAGGCTTGTTTGACCTTCTGCTAACATCAACCAACATCCAGCAGAAATGCTGTGGGAATCTTTTTTCCTTTATTCTCACCTTCCATTCCTGCAGCTGTTGAGAAGAAATGTCTCATAAGAACATAAGAACAGTATATACTGGGTCAGGCCAAAGGTCCAGCTAGCCCAGTGTCCTGTTTTCCGACAGTGGCCAGTGCCAGGTGCTTAGGTGGGGTGAACAGAACAGGACAAACATCAAGTGATCCATCCCCTCTCAGCCCATCCTGGGTTTTGGTGGTCAGAGGTTTTGTGACACCAGCAGCAAGGGCTTGCATCCCCAACCATCTTGGCTTATAGCCATTGATGGACCTATCCCCCATTAATTTATCTAATTCTTTTTTTAATCCTTTGGCCATCACAACATCTCCTGGCAATGAATTCCACAGGTTAACTCTGTACTTCATGAAGAAAAATTACTTTCTCTTGTTTTTATTAAATATACTGCTTCTTTACTTTGTCAGGTAACCATTGGCTTTTGCATTGTGTACATAAGTAAATAACATGATTTTATAGACCTCTGTCATATCGTCCCTTAGCTCTCTCTTTTCTAAGCTGAACAATCCAAGTCTTTTTAGTCTCTCCTTACATCGAAACCATTCTATACCCTTAATCATTTTTGTTGCCGTTCTCTGAACCTTTGCAAGTTACACAATATCTTTTTTGAGATGTGGCTACTACAACTGGACACACTACTGAAGATGTGGGTGTACCATGGATTTATACACTGGCAATATGATATTTTCTCTCCATTTTCTAATGATTCTTAACAGCCTATTAGCCTTTTTGACCACAGTTGTGCCTCGAGCAGAAGTTTTCAGAGAACTGTCCACGGTGGCTCTACGATCTCTTTATTGAGTGGCAATAGCTAATTTAGACCCCATCCTTATATATGTGAAGTTAGGATTATTTTTTCCAGTGCGCATCATTTTGCACTTATCAATGCTGAATTTCACCTGCCATTTTGTTGCCTAGTCATCCAGTTTTGTGAGATCCCTTTGTAACTTTTCTCAGTCAACTTTGGATTTAACTATCTTGAATAATTTTGTATCCTTGCAAACTTTGCCACTTCACTGTTCACTCCCTTTTTCGAATCATTAAGGAATGTGTTGAACAGCACTGGTCCCAGTATAGATCCATGGGGGGACCCTGCTGTTTACCTTACTCTCTTATGAAAATGGACCATTTATTCCTATGCTTTGTTTCGAAGATTAGGGTTGGAAGACATCTCAGGAGGTCATCTAATCCAACCACCTGCTCAAAGCAGGACCAACCCCAACTAAATCATCCCAGTCAGGGCTTTGTCAAGACGAGTCTTAAAAACCTCTAAGGATAGAGATTTTACCACCTCCACAGGTAACCCATTCCAGTGCTTCACCACCCTCCTAGTGAAATAGTTTTTCCTAATATACAACCTAGACCTCCCCCACTGCAACTTGAGACCATTGCTCCTTGTTCTGTCATCTGTCATCACTGACAACAGCCGAGCTCCATCCTCTTTGGAACCTCCTTTCGAATAGCTGAAGGCTGCTATCAAATCCCCCCTCATTCTTCTCTTCTGCAAACAAAACAAGCCCAGTTCCCTTAGCTTCTCCTCGTAAATCATGTGCCCCAGCCCCCTAATCATTTATCTTCCTCTCTGCTAGACTCTATCCAATTTGCCCACATCTGTTCTGTAGTTGGGGGCCCAAAATTGGACTCATTACTCCAGATGTGTTCTTTCCAGTGCCGAATAGAGGAGAATAATCACTTCCCTCGATCTGCTAGCAATGCTTCGACGAATGCAGCCCAATGTGCTGTTATCCTTCTTGGAAACAAGGGCGCACTGCGGACTCATATCCAGCTTCTCATCCACTGTAATCCCCAGTCCTTTTCTGCAGAACTACCACTTAGCCAGTCGGTCCCCAGCCTGTAGAAATGCCTGGGATTCTTCCATTCTAAGGGAAGGACTCTGCACTTGTCCTTGTTGAACCTCATCAGATTTCTTTTGGCCCAATCCTCTAATTTGTCTAGGTCACTCTGGACCCTACCTCTACCCTCCACAGTTTCTACCTCTCCCCCCAGCTATCTGCAAACTTGCTGAGGGTGCAATCCATTCCATCATCCAGATCATTAATGAAAATGTTGAACAAAACTGTCCCCAGGACCAACCCATGGGGCACTCCGCTTGATACCAGCTGCCAACTAGACATTGAGCCGTTGATCTCTACCCATTGAGCCTGACAATCTAGCCAGCTTTCTATCCACCTTATAGTCCATTCATCCAGCCCATATTTCTTTCATTTGGTGGGAAGAACACTGTGGAAGACCATATCAAAAGCTTTTCTAAAGTCAAAATATCTAAAGCCACTAACCGTCACCTACAGTCCCCAACTAAAACCTCTCCAGCACATCATCAAGGATCTGCAACCTATCCTGAAGGACGATCCCTTATTCTCACAGACCTTGGGAGACAGGCCAGTCCTCACTTACAGACAGCCCCGCAACATGAAGCAAATATTCACCAGCAACTACACCCCACAGATCAAAAACATTAATCCAGGAACCAAACCCTGCAAGAAACCCTGGTGCCAACTCTGTCCGCATATCTATTCAAAGGACACCATCCTAGGACCTAACCACACCAACCACAACATCAGGGGCTCGTTCACCTGCACGTCTACCAATGTGATATGTGCCATCAAGTGCCAGCAATGCCCTTCTGCCATGTACATTGGACAAACCAGACAGTCTCTACATAAAAGAATAAATGGACACAAATCTGACCTCAGGAATTACAACATTCAAAAACGTAGAAGAATACTTCAACCTCCCTGGTCATTCAATAATGGACTTAGAAGTAGCAATTCTTCAATAAAAAATCTTCAAAAACAGACTCTAACTTGAAACTGCAGAACTGGAATTAATTTGCAAACCGGACACCATCAGATTAGGCCTGAATAAAGACTGGGAGTGGATTGTGTGACGTTTCAATCTATGTGATGTTATGAAAGAATGCTGATGAGTGTGAATATAATGTAACTAAAATATGCTTCATGCAAAAGGTCTCTTGTAAGGTATCATTACAAAGCGTATAATCTACTGAGTGTGGTCATCCTATTTGAATAAATGTATCACTCTTGTATCTGAAACTAGAAATATGAAATATAACTCTGAGGTCTTATTGTAGTTATGCAAAGTGTGAGCCATTAATGTTGATATGGAATCTTAATGTCTCCCATTAACCAGGACAATTGACTGTAGATGGCTGTTTTACTTGTAAGTCTTCCTATATATTGTGTGCTGACAAGTGAGTAATGACGTCTTACAGTCACATGTGATCATGTCACCTGAACTGGAATCCATCTTTGACCTGGTGCTTTTCCATAGAGAAGGAGGGAGTGGGAACCCAGAGTGGGGTAAAAGGATTCCTGCCTTATGCAAAAGATGTAGAAGTGGGTGGAACAGAACAAAAGAGGCATCAATCATGAGGCATCCCCTAGCTACCCCCTGAGCTGGAACAAGGGCTGTACCAGGGGAAAGGATTGTGCCCAGACTAGGAAGGTGTCTAGTCTGTGACAGAAGCTTACTGAAACATCTCTGAGGGTGAGATTTTATCTCTATTCATTTTTCTTACTGCATTAGGTTTAGACTTGTGTGTTTTATTTTATTTTGCTTGGTAATTCACTTTCTTCTGTCTGTTACTACTTGGAACCACTTAAATCCTACTTTCTGTATTTAATAAAACCACTTTTTACTTATTAATTAACCCAGAGTATGTATTCATACCTGTGGGGGGCGCAAACAGCTTTGCATATCTCTCTATCAATGTTATAGAGGGCGAACAATTGATGAGCTTACCCTGCATAAGCTTTATACAGGGTAAAATGGATTTATTTGGGGTTTGGACCCAATTGGGAGTTGAGCATCTGAGTGTTAAAGACAGGAGCACTTCTTAACCTGCTTTCAATTAAGCCTACAGCTATTAGGGGATATGGGTCAGACCTGGGACGGGGTTTGCTGCACACTAGCGGGTCTGGCTTAAACCAGGCAGGGCACTGAAGTCCCAATCTGGGAAGACAGGGAAGGAAGGGGCAGAAGTAGTCTTGGGACATTAGTAGGCAGCCCCAAGGGGGTTTCTGTGATCCAGCTCATCATAGATGGGTCATTACAAAACTTAATTTTGCCTTACTAATTTTCCCCTACAGTTACTCACACTTTCGTGGCCACCCTCATTACCACTTCAAAAGCGATTTTTCCTCCCTTGGCATTCTGCTGATAATTAAATTGTCTCGTTAGTCTGATCCCCCACCTGGTAAGCCAACACTCATCTTTTCATGTACTATGTATAAATATATCTGCTACTGTGTTTTCCACTACATGCATCTGATGAAGTGGGTTCTAGCCCACGAAAGCTTATGCCCCAAAAAAGGTGTTAGTCTCTAAGGTGCAAAAAGGACTCCTCGTTGTTTCTGCTGATACAGACTAACACGACTACCACTCTGAAAGATATAGCTCATTCACCACTCTCCCCAAATCCACAGAGCCAGTTATATCATCATAGAAGGCAATCAGGTTGGTCAGGCATGCCTTGCCCTTGGTGAATCCATGTTGGCTGTTCCTGATCACCTTCCTCTCCTCCCAGTGTTTCAAAATGGTTTCCTTGAGGACCTGCTCAATGATTTTTCCAGGGACTGAGGTGAAGCTGTAGTTCCCCGGATTCTCCTTCTTCCTTTTTTTAATGATGGGCACTACATTAGCCTTTTTCCAATTGTCCTGGACCTCCCCCGATCAACGTGTGCATCTCAGTGAACTGTAAATTCACAATCTGTTTAATTTCTACATATTTCCAGTAGCTTCTGGTTTTTAATCCTAACCCTAACCCTACTCTACCCAATTGTTCTGGACGGCCCCCGATCGATGGGTGTACCTCAATGAACTGTAAGTTCACAACCTGTTTAGTTTTCCCCATTTTTCCAGTAGCTTCTGGTGTATGTGGGGGGGGGGTCCCTCTGGCTCAGGGAGGAAGGAAGGACGCAGAGAGTTAGTTACAGACCCTGTAACACACCAACTCTAGGTTAGTTGCCTCTTGCTCCAACGGTACATCACTGAAGAACAAGAGAAAAGGATCCTTCCTTTCTCCCCTGGCCAGTCCTGTAACCCCAGGGAAAAGTATCTGCCTGGCAGGGAGATGTAGACCCTGAATGACATCTGTGATGGGATAGCCGGGACCGCTGTGCCCCCTGTGCCTCACAATGCTTTGCTAGTGACCAGCAGAAAAACCCTCCCGCTGTTGTTATCACTCAGCACAACAGCATGTGGAGCCCCACTGCCTGCTAGATTGCATGACTGTTCACAGAACCACTCATGCATCACACAGGGAAAGGCACGAGAGCCAAGACCCCCACATCTCCCAGCACTGTACATCAGGAATGTACCGTCTTGAGCAGTGCAAATGTATTAATTGTTTCACCACTTCATCAATGGAAAGTGGAACATTTTGCCACACACTTCATGCAAACAGTAAAACAAATGCATTGACCATAAATGACAGTTTTTAAGTAATATTAAGTGATAGGCAAACAGTCAGATTAGTTACCAAAATAAAAGAAAATCTAAGCACACTGTCTAAACTCTCAACCCTATTAGACTGGGCAACATCTAGATTACGCAGTTTTTTCTCACACTACTGGATATTGCAGTTCATAATACATAGATCATAGAATCACAGAATCATAGAATCTCAGAGTTGGAAGGGACATCAGGAGGTTCTAGTCCAACCCCCTGCTCAAAGCAGGACCAGTTCCAACTAAATCATCCCAGACAGGGCTCTGTCAAGGCTTTTTAAAAATCTCTAAGGAAGGAATTTCCACCACCTCCCTAGGGAACCCATTCCAGAGCTTCACCACCCTCCTAGTGAAATAGTGTTTCCTAATATCCAACCTAGACCTCCTGCATGGCAACTTGAGATCATTGCTTCTTGTTCTGTCATCTGACACCACTGAGAACAGGCTAGATCCATCCTCTTTGGAACCCCCTTTCAGGTAGTTGAAAGCAGCTATTAAATGCCACCTCATTCCTCTCTTCTGCAGACTAAACAATCCCAGTTCCCTCAGCCTCTCCTCATAAGCCATGTGCTCCACCTCTCTAATAATTTTTGTAGCCCTCTGCTGGACTCTTTCCAATTTTTCCACATCCTTCTTGTAGTGTGAGGCTCAAAACTTGACACAGAACTCCAGATGAGGCCTCACCAGTGTCGAGTAGAGGGGAATAATCAAGTCCCTCGATCTGTTGGCAATTCTCCTACTTATGCAGCCCACCCTTGAAAAGGATTTCACCCTTGAAACCTGGGCCAGTCCCTTCATTCCTCTCAGTCTCCTTGTTTCTTGCAGCAAAGGTGGTGGCAGGAGAAATGCAAAGTGTGGGGCCCCTGTGTCCTGTTTTATACCCTCAGTCCTATGTCCTTGGAGAGCACCAGTCCAGGCACGTTTGGAGACATTGCTGAGTCACTAGGAAAGGTTGAGCAATTCCCTTGGTGTGGCCTCATGCAGGTGAGTCATTGAATTGTAGCTCCCTTGCTGGACAATGGCTGTTGACAGGCTGTTTGACACCCACCAGGGCACTGGTTACTTTCCTTGTTGTTGTCTCTGGGAGGTAATATCTGGCTGATCCCTCAACTTCCAGCATGTTTTGGAGATGACCGGACAACACAATTCTTGTACCTTCATATGCACAAAAGATCTATATATTTAGCTAGAATAGGGGCTTTCAGCAGTTCATTACCTTTCCCCTGATAGCTCACTGTCATAACCTATTCTCAGATTTGGACCTTAGCGTCCAAAATATGGGGGTTAGCATAAAAACCTTGAAGCTTAGTTACCAGCTTGGACCTGGTAAAGCTGCCACCACCCAAAAAATTAGAGTGTTTTGGGGCACTCTGGTCCCCCCAAAAACCTTCCCTGGGGACCCCAAGACCCAAATTCCTTGAGTCTCACAACAAAGTGGAATAAACCATTAACCTTCCCTTCTCCCTTCCAGGTGTTCCCTTCCTGGGTTCCTGGAGAGATACACAGAAGCAAGCTCCGCGAATCTATACAAAGGGATTCCACCTTCTCTCTTTCCAGTCCTGGAAACAGAAGTACTTCCCTCTTCACCCAGAGGGAATGCAAAGTCAGGCTATTAAATCCAACACACCCAGATTTCCCCCTGACTTCTTCCTCCCACCAATTCCCTGGTGAGCACAGACTCAATTCCCTGGAGTTCCCCACTAAAGAAAAACTCCAACAGGTCTTAAAAGAAAGCTTTATGTAAAAAGAAAGAAAAATACATAAAAATGGTCTCTCTGTATTAAGGTGACAAATACAGGGTCAATTGCTTAAAAGAAATACGAATAAACAGCCTTATTCAAAAGAATACAATTCAAAACACTCCAGCAACTACACACATGTAAATACAAAAAAAAGTATAAATCACTATCTGATCTTTTGTACTTACAACTGGGAAACAGAAGATTAGAAAGGCAGGAGAATCATTTCTCATGGCCGAGAGAGTACAGGCAGAATACCAAGAACAAAGGACTCAGACACAAACTTTCCTCCACCCCGATTTGAAAAAGTCTTGTTTCCTGATTGGTCCTCTGGTCAGGTGTTTCAGGTTACTTCTTTCCAAGTGTAAGAGACATTAACCCTTAGCTATCTGTTTATGACACGCCCCCTAAATTGCAGATAGTGGGGAAGCTCACTGGCGGAGATTTCCTCCTAGAACTTTAAAATAAACAGATTAATACAACACATGCATCTTTACATATACCACTAAGTATATAACTAACAGACTTCTACAGTTTAAGAACACTTTTTAACTACTGGATTCTGGGAAACTCTCACAGGAGAGTGCATCAGCTACTTTGTTAGAAGCTCCTGAGATGTGCTGAATTTCAAAATCAAAATCTTGGAGAGCTAAACTCCAACGAAGAAGTTTCTTGCTGTTCTCCTTGGCAGTATGAAGCCACTTTAGTGCAGCATGGTCAGTTTGTAGCTGAAACCGCCGTCCCCAAACATATGGGCGTAGCTTTTCCAGGGAGTACACAATGGCATAGCATTCCTTTTCACTGACTGACCAGTGACTTTCCCTCTCAGACAGTTTCTTGCTGAGAAACACGACAGGATGGAAGTTGTGATCTGTTGCTTCCTGCATGAGAACTGCTCCTATACCATGCTCAGATGCATCCGTGGTTACTAGGAATGGCTTGTCAAAGTCCGGGGCCCTGAGCACAGAGTCAGACATGAGCGTCGCCTTAAGTTGGGTAAAGGCCTTTTGACACTCATCAATCCAGTTAACTGCATTTGGCTGGGTCTTTTTGGTCAGGTCAGTCAGTGGGGCAGCGATTTGGCTGTAGTGTGGTACAAATCGCCTGTAGTACCCAGCCAAGCCTAAGAAGGATTGGACCTGCTTCTTGGACCTTGGAACAGGCCACTTTTGGATAGCATCCACCTTGGCCTGTAGGGCGTTTATGGTTCCTCGACCCAGCTGGTGCCCCAGGTAAGTCACTCTGTTTTGGCCTATTTGACACTTTTTGCTCTTAACAGTTAGTCTGGCCTGCCTGATGCGCTCAAAGAACTTTTCCAGGTGTAGTAGGTGTTCGGGCCAGGAGTCTGAAAAAATGGCCACATCATCGAGGTAGCAACTGCATATTCTCCCAGTCCTGCTAGTAGACCATCTACCAGCCTCTGGGAGGTGGCGGGTGCATTTCGCAGCCCGAAAGGAAGGACATTAAATTCATACACCCCCGCATGGGTGACGAATGCTGACCTTTCCTTGGCAGGTTCATCTAGCGGTACTTGCCAGTACCCCTTAGTTAAGTCTATTGTAGAGATGAACTGGGCACGTCCCAACTTCTCCATCGGTGCGTGGCATTGGATAGTTGTCCGGACGAGTTACCGCATTTAGCTTACGGTAGTCCACTGAAAAGCGTATTTCCCCATCTGGTTTGGGTACCAGAACCACTGGAGATGCCCATGCACTGGTAGATGAGCGGATTATACCCATCTGTAGCATGTTCTGGATTTCCCGTTCTATAGCAGCTTGGCATGAGGAGACACCCAGTAGGGTGGGGTTCTAACTGGGTGAGCATTACCTGTGTCAATGGAGTGGTATGCCCGTTCAGTCCGTCCTGGGGTGGCTGAGAACAATGGGGCGAAGCTAGTGGACAGCTCCTTGATTTGTCGCCGCTGCAGACATTTCAGGGTGGTTGAGAGGTTCACCTCTTCCACGCCACCATCTTTTTTCCCTTCGTAGTAGACACAGTCAGGCCACTCAGCATCATCTCCCTGGACTGTAAACTGAGAAACCTGTAAGTCTCTGGAATAGAAAGGCTTGAGAGAATTAACATGGTACACTCTGGGCTTTAGTGAGGAATTCAGAAATGCTATGAGGTAGTTCACAGTTCCCAGGCGCTCTTGGACCGTGAATGGCCCTTCCCATGATGCTTCCATCTTATGGGCCTGTTGCGCCTTCAAGACCATAACCTGGTCTCCTACCTTGAAGGAACGTTCTCTGGCATGTCTGTCATACCAGGCCTTTTGCTCTTCCTGAGCATCCTTTAGGTTTTCTGTAGCAAGGGCTAAAGAGTGTTGGAGGGTGCTTTGTAGGTTGCATACAAAGTCCAGAATGTTAGTTCCTGGAGAAGGCGTAAACCCCTCCCATTGCTGCTTCACCAACTGTAATGGCCCCTTAATCTCGTGGCCATACACAAGCTCAAATGGTGAAAACCCTAAACTGGGACATGGCACAGCCCTGTAGGCAAACAGCAACTGCTGCAACACTAGGTCCCAATTATTGGAGTGTTCGTTGATGAATTTACGTATCATGGCCCCCAAAGTTCCATTAAACCTTTCCACCAGGCCATTGGTTTGATGGTGGTACGGGGTGGCAACCAAGTGGTTCACCCCATGAGTTTCCCACAGTTTTTGCACGGTCCCTGCCAGGAAATTAGTTCCTGAATCTGTAAGGATGTCGGAGGGCCAACCTACCCTGGCAAAAATGTCTGTTAGGGCCAGGCACACAATGTTAGCCCTGGTGTTGCATAGAGGTACTGCTTCCGGCCATCTGGTAGCAAAGACCATGAAAGTCAGTACGTACTGCTTTCCTCTGGGTGTCTTTTTTGGGAAAGGACCCAGAATATCCACAGCTACTCGCTGAAATGGGACCTCAATTATGGGGAGTGGCTGGAGAGGGGCCTTGACCTGGTCTTGGGGTTTTCCCACTCTTTGGCATACCTCACAAGACCGGACATACTTGGCAACATACTTGCCCATCCCCTCCCAGTGGAAGGACTTCCCCAACCGGTCCTTGGCTCTCTTCACCCTAGCATGGCCACTGGGATGACCATGGGCTAAGCTTAAGAGCTTCCCCCGGTACTTAGTTGGAACCAACAACTGTTTTTGTGGCTGCCATTCTTCCCAGTGTCCACCAGAAAGAATCTCCTTGTATAAAAGTCCTTGATCTATAACAAACTGGGATCGATTAGAAGAGCTGAGAGGCGGTGGGGTGCTCCGTGCCACCGTCCAAGCTTTCTGAAGGCTGTCATCTGCTTCCTGTTCAGTCTGGAACTGTTCCCTTGAGGCTGGGGTCACCAGTTCTTCCTCAGACTGGGGACTTGGGCTTGGTCCCTCTGGAAGCGATGTAGGTGATGGGGATGTTTCCGTTGCTGGTGAACCGCTCTCCGCTGGTGCACCTGAGGGTATTTCAGGCTCTGGCTGAGCCTTTTGGGTATGGCTGTCTGCTGCTTCTACCAGTTCTGGCTCGCTGGCGCTCACTGGTGTTGAGTTTGAAGATGTGGTTGTAATTGCTGGTGCTGGTTGCTGTTCCAGTTCCGGGCCTGGGACTGAAGGTGCTGTGGCTATTTCAGTGGTTGGCATGGAATCTGGGTCCACTACCTCTGTCTGAGTCTCTGATAACACAGACGGGGCATCTGTGGACGGCTAGGAACAGGAATGGGTCTGGAAGCTTGCCTGGTTTGGCTACGTGTAACCATTCCCACTCGCTTGGCCCGCTTCATCTGGTTGGCCAAGTCTTCCCCCAGTAGCATGGGGATGGGATAATTGTCATAGACTGCAAAAGTCCACATTCCTGACCAGCCTTTGTACTGGACAGCCAGTTCAGCTGTAGGCAAGTCTACAGCTTGTGACATGAAGGGGTAAATTGTCACTTGGGCCTTTGGGTTGATGAATTTGGGGTCTACGAAGGATTGGTGGATAGTTGACACTTGTGCCCCCGTGTCTCTCCATGCAGTAAACTTCTTTCCGCCCACTCTCAAATTTTCCCTTCGCTCCAAGGGTATTTGAGAGGCATCTGGGCCTGGGGATCTTTGGTGTGATGGAGGTGTAATGAACTGCACTCGGTTGGTGGTCTTTGGGCAGTTGGCCTTGATATGTCCCAGTTCATTACACTTAAAGCATCTTCCATCTGATGGGTCACTGGGTCGAGGTGAGTTACTGGAGACTGGTGAGGTGGAAGAATAGTGTGTCTGTGGCTTTACTTGGGTTGTAGGTGGGGTTTTTGGCTGCCCTCGGTTGTAGGGTTTATGGTCGGTGTGCCCTCTGGGGTATTCATTCCCCTTGACAGTAGCTTTCTTGCTTTCTGCCACTTCCATCCATCTGGCTCCAATCTCCCCCGCCTCGGTGAGATTTTTGGGTTTTCCATCTTGTATGTACCATGTTATGTCCTCAGGAACACCATCCAAGAACTGCTCCATTTGTATGAGGAGGTGCAGTTCTTCCAAGGTTTTAACATTGTGTCCTGATATCCAGGCCTCATAATTTTTCCCAACGTAGTAGGCGTGTTTGGGAAATGACACATCTGGTTTACACTTGTGGGTTCTGAAATGCTGATGGGCATGATCCGGGGTTATCCCCATTCTGTATCTGGCCTTGGTTTGAAAAAGTTTATAGTCGTTCATGTTCTCCTTAGGCATTTCAGCTGCCACCTCTGCTAAAGGTCCACTGAGCTGTGGCCTCAATTCTACCATGTACTGGTCTTCAGGTATGCTGTACCCAAGACAGGCGCTTTCAAAATTTTCTAAGAAGGCCTCAGTGTCATCACCTGCCTTGTAGGTGGGAAATTTCCTGTGATGTGGAACCATAATTGGTGAAGGGTTGTTAGGATTGGCTGGAGCCTGTTGCTTATCCTTTTCTAATTCCAGTTTATGTTTTCTCTGTTTTTCCCTTTCTTCACTTTCTTTTTGTTGTTTTTCCATTTCTTTTTGTTGTTTTTCCATGTCTCAGCGGTGGGCCGCCTCTTCTTCTTCTTGTTTCCTTCGGTGGGCCACCTCTTCTTCTTCTAGTTTTCCTTTGTGGGCTGCCTCTTTGGCTGTTTGTTCTCTTTTGTAGGCTGCCAGTTTGATGCTTTCTTCCTTTTCTTTCAGCTCCACCTCTTTTTGTCTGTTTTCCAGTTGTCGCCTGTGTTCAGCTTCTTTGATTTGTTCTTCGGCATTCCTTTTTGTATTGGAAGACATGGTTCCTGTTTTCTTGTGTTGGGGTGCCCTCCGGTGTTTATCTTCTGA
This sequence comes from Gopherus evgoodei, assembly GCF_007399415.2. NCBI lineage: Eukaryota > Metazoa > Chordata > Testudines > Testudinidae > Gopherus > Gopherus evgoodei. The sequence goes on from NW_022060089.1 coordinate 393,167, forward strand.
ACTGCAGGTTCTCTGTTGCCTCCTGGGATCTTCCTAGCAACAGTGCCTTTTTCCCTTTCTTCCTCTAGCTAATCTTTTCAATATAAAGTAAACCAGAAAAACCACTTTATTTGCATGTGTATTGTGCTGGTAATTGCCTCCTAATGGGAGTGCTATTGTCTGACAAAAGACCCTTTTGTCACAGCTTAATGGTTCCTTGCTTAATATGCAAGCCAGAAACTGCAAGGGAGAGCAGAGAAAAAAAATTCTCTCTGGTTCCTTTTAAAACCAAACTGTTTCTCTCTGCTTAAAAGCCCCTAGCAGAGAAAAGAAAAATATAATATTGCTACTGGCTTCTGGATTCTATCTATCTCACCACTGCACACCATGTCATAACCTATTCCCAGATTTGGACCTTAGCGTTCAAAATATAGGGGTTAGCATAAAAACCTCGAAGCTTAGTTACCAGCTTGGACCTGGTAAAGCTGCCACCGCCCAAAAAATTAGAGTGTTTTGGGGCACTCTGGTCCCCCAAAAAACCTTCCCTGGGGACCCCAAGACCCAAATCCCTTGAGTCTCACAACAAAGGGGAATAAACCATTTCCCGTCCCTTCTCCCCTCCAGGTGTTCCCTCTCTGGGTTCCGGGAGAGATACACAGAAGCAAGCTCCATGAATCTAAACAGAGGGATTCCACCCTTTCTATTTCCAGTCCTGGAAACACAAGCACTGCCCTCTTCACCCAGAGGGAATGCAAAGTCAGGCTAGTAAATCTAACACACACAGATTTCCCCCTGACTTCTTCCTCCTACCAATTCCCTGGTGAGCACAGACTCAATTCCCTGGAGTTCCCCACTAAAGAAAAACTCCAACAGGTCTTAAAAGAAAGCTTTATATAAAAAGAAAGAAAAGTACATAAAAATAGTCTTTCTGTATTAAGGTGACAAATACAGGGTCAATTGCTTAAAAAAATATGAATAAACAGCCTTATTCAAAAGAATACAATTCAAAACACTCCAGCAACTACACACATGTAAATACAAAAAAAAACATATAAATCACTATTTGATCTTTTGTACTTACAACTGGGAAACAGAAGATTAGAAAGACAGGAGAATCACTTCTCATTGCCGAGAGAGTACAGGCAGAAGACCAAGAACAAAGGACTCAGACACAAACTTCCCTCCACCCAGATTTGAAAAAGTCTTGTTTCCTGATTGGTCCTCTGGTCAGGTGTTTCAGGTTACTTCTTTCCAGGTGTAAGAGACATTAACCCTTAGCTATCTGTTTATGACACTCAAATTGCATTATTTTAAAGGAAGATCACAATTAATTATAACTGAGGAATAGGGGGGTTACAAGATGCTCTCTTAAGGTATAAAATGCTGCAAAATCCACACAGGCTTTGAATCAGGACTGTGACTCGTGACTCAGGACATCTGGGGTTTATCCCCAAGCTCTGGCAAGGGTCTGCTGGAGAACCTTGCCCCACCACTCATAGATATGTGATCACAGCAGCAAGAACAATACTAAAACTATCACCACAGTGAAACAAAACCAGCCTCCCCGCACTCTGGCTCTCCTCAGACCTCCCTGAGACTCACGAAGCCTGGCTGACAGCGGAGAGAACACCATCACCTGCCCAGTCATCGCTGCCAACCCCCGCATCATCGAATCATGGTGAAAACCCCCAAGGTGAAGGAGGAGTTTGTGGGGAAGCCAGAGGGCCCTGCACCCCGACTCTGCAGTCAGCTGTCACTCTCAGCCAGTGTGTAAAACAGAAGGTTTATTTGTCAAAGGAACAGAATGTAGAACAGAGCTTGTTAGCACAGAAATCAGTGACTTTCAGCAAGGTCCATCTTGGGAGGACTCCAGGCCAGACTCCTCTCCCTCCAAGTCTGCCCCAACAGATTGCCCAGCCTACAGTGGCCTGACTTGCAACACAGCCGTTGCTCCTCCTCCGGGTCTTTGTCTCACTTCCTGGGCAAAGTGTCACCCGGCTGCATCTCACTCCTGCGTCTCAGGTGACAAAGGGCACCGGCCATCGCTTATGTGCTGGCAGCTGGAGCCACCTCCCCTGGCCCCGAGGGCCTCAGCAAAAGTCTCACACCCTTATTCCCACCACGTAGGCATTGGTGCAGCACACAGGGAAACTGAGGCACACACAGTATTCATGCAAAACTCTGAGACTCAAATAGGCTCACGTACAATATAATAAGGAGGAAAAAACAACATTGTTAGAGCTGAGTTCTAGCACCTAAAGGCCCTGTAAACCAACCCAAAAGGTCTGTGGTCCCTGATGCCCAGACAGTAATGGATGCAGAGTCAAACAGGCCCATGGCAGCCTTCTCTCCTGACGCCCTTTACTATTGCTGCCAATCAAGTCTGCGCTGAGAAGAGAAATTCTCTGCCTCTGCCCCTCACTGACAGAAGCAATCGGGACAGTCTACTGGGTGGCTCTGGTCAGCACCTGTGACTTGGCTTTTAAAAATCTGGATGGTGGTGCAGCGGGGTTAAGGCAGGCTCCCTGCCTACCCTGGCTCTGAGGGGCTTCCAGAAGCAGCCAGCATGTCTGGCCACAGGCGGGGGGTGGCCAGGGGTCTCCCTGTATTCTCTTCACCCCAAGCACCAGCCCAACAGCTACCACTGGCCAGGAATCATGGCCAATGGGAGCTGGGAGTTTGGCTCCTCTGGACTGGGACAGCACTCACCATGCAGCGCCTCCTGGCTGCGCCTCTGCCTAGGAGACAGAGGGACATGCAGGACACTTCCAGGAACCGTCTGAAATAAGTGCTGCCTGCACCCCAAAACTTGTCCTGCAGCCCAGCCCCCTACCTCAGTCCAGAGACCCCTCCCATACTTCAAACCCCTGCGTCTCAGGTGGTGGAGGAACATGGGAACCACCAGACTGGATGAGAGTCGGGTCCATCAAGCTCAGTAGCCTGTCTCTCACAGTGGCCAGCGCCAGATCCTTCAGAAGAAGCTGTGAGAATCTCTCATGAGGGGATATGGGATAATCTTCCCCTCACGCCCTGCATCCTATACATTCATCGATTTTAGTACTGGAATGGACCTCGAAGGTCATCAAGTCCAGTCCCCTGCCCTCATGGCAGGACCAAATACTGTCTAGACCATCCCGAATAGACATTTATCTAACCTACTCTTAAATATCTCCAGAGATGGAGATTCCACAACTTCCCTAGGCAATTTATTCCAGTGTTTAATCACCCTGATAGTTAGGAACTTTTTCCTAGTGTCCAATCTAAATCTCCCTTGCTGCAGTTTAAGCCCATTTCTTCATGTTCTATCCTTAGAGGCTAAGGTGAACAAGTTTTCTCCCTCCTCCTTATAACACTCTTTTAGATACCTGAAAACTGCTATCATGTCCCCTCTCAGTCTTCTCTTTTCCAAACTAAACAAACCCAATTCCTTCAGCCTTCCTTCCTAGGTCATGTTCTCAAGACCTTTCATCATTCTTTTTGCTCTTCTCTCGATCCTCTCCAATTTTTTCCACATCTTTCTTGAAATGCGGTGCCCAGAATAGGATACAATACTCCAGTTGAGGCCTAACCAGCGCAGAGTAGAGAGGAAAAAAAAACTTCTCGTGTCTTACTCACAAGACCTCATCTCTAACAGAAATTATCTTAAACCCCGAGCCATGGGGGTCATCTCCCTTCCAAAACATTTGTGGTCATTAACTCTCGTAACCATGGGGCTTTTGATACCCAGAAAAATGCTCAATCCCTTTTTGAATCTTGCTAAGGTCTTGACCTCAACAAAATCCTGCAGCAGTGAGTTCCACAGTCTAATTACTTGTTTTTTGTGAGAGTTTTTCCTTGTTTTTATTTGCCATCTTTCACTGCCTTGCATGGCCATTGTTCTAGTGTAGTGAGAGGAAGAGAAGCTCCTGATTTCCCCTCTCTCTACCACCTACTGACTTACATATACACAGAGAAAGAGACAAGTTGGGGGCAAGATATCTTTTATTAGACCAACTATGGGTGGATAAAGTGACAAACTTTCGAGCTACATGGAGCAGTTCGTCAGGTGTGGGAAAGGCACTGAGAGTGTCCCAGCTATAACAAGGTGGAACAGATAGTTTAGTGTGAGTAGTTTGCACCTATTCTAAGAAACCATTCAAAGTGATCAGGCAGAAGTTTGTCCAGTGAAAGATATTCCCTCCCCACCTTGTCTTTCTAATATCCTGGGACTGATGGAGCTACAATGACATGACACAGACACACACATACAGGTTTTCAGGATGCTTGGACTAAGTGAGACTAAAGGCAGACTGGGTAAAAATGACTGTGATGGTTCTCACGGCTCCCTGTTACCCCCTGACTGAGCAATGGGATACTGTCCTCAACAGCCCTGTCTTTGCCTTGCATGGAAACAAAGGGGGCACCCCCATCTCTGAACCCCTGTGAATTGATCCCCTGTGATATCCTGCCCCTGACACTGGCTACTCACAGACATTCAGATTCTCTGCCCCGAAAGGAGCAGCATATCCCAATTTACCAATTGCAACATAAATCACCACTCCTGTATAATTTATGGTGCTTATCAGCACGTTTAATAGAACAGACGTCAGTTTATTTAAGAGGAAAGGAGAGTTAACTAGAAACGAGAGAGTCAGGGAAACTAATGGTTCCAATACAACATCTCAAAATGAGAACTTGGGTCAATAGAACCCTTTCCTAAGTAATAAATTAGGTTCCACCCTCCGCCAGTTTACTCTGTTGCAGAGCTGGCTGAATTCACAAAAACCAGGAACCAATTTTTCATGAGAATTTCCCTGCCCCACATGATGGCTCCTCAGTGAAAGGATCCAGAGGCTCTTCCCATTCTGTGTTATCCTGAAACAGACTTTTGTTTCTGTTCACAGGCAGGGCAATCCTGTCTGTTGTCATGTTCCTTCATTTAACTCTATGTGGTGTTTATTGTTTGCAGTTGACTCTGATGGTTTTCCATTGATCATCCTGGGATGGAGCAAGGCTGGAGAATTGAGCCTGGCATTACATCCCTGGCTAACCAGCATGGGGTGACAACACCCTCCTGGAATAGCCATCACCAAGACACACTGTCCTGGTGACTAACTTCTCCTCCAAGTCCATAAAGCTCACTGTTAATAGCAATATGTTATTCCTTAACTATTACCCAGACATGCCTTTCGCAATGGTTATGAAGCTTGACAAGTTACAAGCTTTCTGCACACACCTTACATGCTACTCTTTAGGGGGAAATATTCCATAGGACTTGTGTGTGGTGTAGTGAGTGTGTCAGGCCTGAGATATGAGCTGTTTGCAAAGAACAGGGGATTCTTTGCCAGGGGCCTCAGTGTCAGAAGGACTTTTTTAAATAACAAACAAAAGGAGAAGTGATCAGAGCAAACAGGTGAGAGGAGGAAAGGGTTAATTTTCTGCTGCTCTTCCCCACCTGAGCCAGGCACAGAGGCAGGTCCCTGGGGCTCTGTGCTGGCTCTGAGCTCCCCCTGGGATTCCCAGGGCAGCAGTATAAATATCCCTGTACCTCAGCCCCGGTCAGTCCAGATTCCCTGCCGCCTGCAGCTCCCCGACCCGGTCACAGGCAGAGATTCTTCCACCCCAGCTGGGGCCGGAGCCTGGTGAGTCGTTTGCATGGAATGAATCTGTGAAGGGGTGAATGGAAACATGAAACCTGGGAAATGTTGAGCTGGGGTTGGCTAGAATGGGGGTGCATAACTCTGACTGCAGGAGCAGGACGGGAGCCGGGGCTCTGAGATACGCTCCTGTGACTGCGCTGAGGTTGGGTGTTGGGAAGAGGTCTACGGGTTACCCTGATCCACTCCCACGGACGTCACTGGGGTCTTGCTGTTGAACTCAGTGGGCTCTGGACTGGGCCATTCTTGGTTACGTGACTGTTCAGAGTAAATCTCATTGGAAATCTACTCAGGCCCTGTCACATTCTACACCCCAAATCCTGAGGTCTTCACTCAGGCAACACTTCCATTAACTCCATAAGGACCCCAGGACTGGGTCCGTTCCAGCTGGCAGAAATCAGCTGGTTTCAGGGAGCTTAGTGGTGAATGTCTGAACTGAAGAACACACAAGCAATGAATTATAAGGGCTGTTTTGATAACCAGTGTTCCTCCTGCTGAGGGTGATCATATCTCCCTATGCTGAATACGGGACACCTGGTAAAATTACTCGTATTCAAGCAAGTTCAAGAGCAAGGAATCAGAACTGTGCAGTACAAACATTCAAATTAACATCAAATAAACTGAATTCCCGTTAAAAAAAGTACAACACAGAGAGCGGTGACACACACTCTCCTACCCCCTCCAGACACGGAGAAGTGACACACACACACACTCCTGTACACTTCTCTCACACAGGGAGAAGGGGTGACCGACCCACCTACCTGACCCTCCCTGTCTACGCGCTCCACCCTCCATGCCTGGCTGGTCCCCTGGGTTGGACCTGCCTCTCCTGGTACCTTGCAAGTGTCTTCCTGAGGCAACATGTGGGGGGCCCAGAAGATCACATACCTACCCCTCCGCAGATTTCTGTCAGGGTTCACACCAGAATCTGGTCAGCGGCAGCCTTTTGGCACAGAGTGAGAGGGAAGGGAGGGGAGCTGCCTCCAGCTACAGGGGAGAGGAAGGGATAAGAACATAAGAAAGGCTACACTGGGTCAGACCAAAGGTCTAACTAGCCCAGTATCCTGTCTGCCGACAGTGACCAGTTCCAGGTGCAGAACAGGTTATCATTAAGTGATCCATTCCCCGTAGCCCATTCTCAGCTTCTGGCAAACAGGCTAGGGTCATCATCCCTGCCCATCCTGGCTAACAGCCACTGATGGACCTATCCTCCTTGATCTTCTTTAGTTCTTTTTTAAACCCTGCTATAGTCTTGGCCTTCATAACATCCTCTGGCAATGAGTTCCACAGGCTGTCTGTGCGTTGTGGGAAGAAATACTTCCTTGTGTTTGTTATGAAACTGCTGACTATTAATTTCATTTAGTGACCCCTAGTTCTTGTGTTATGAGAAGGAGTAAATAACACTTCCTTATTCACTTTCTCCACACCAATCATGCTTTTATAGACCTCTATCATTTCCCCCTTTAGTCATCTCTCTTCCAAGCTGATAAGTCCCAGTTTTATCAATTTCTCCTCATATGGAAGCCGTCTCTTACACTTACTCATTTTTGTTGCCATTTTCTTTACCTTTTCTATTTCCAATATATCATTTTTTGATATGGGGCGAGCACATCCGCACACAGTATTCAAGTTGTCGGTGTACCATGTATTTATATAGAGGCAATATGGTATTTTCTGTCTTATTATCTATCTCTTTCTTAATTGTTCCAAACATTCTGTTCACATTTTTGTCTGCCATTGCACACTGAATAGACATTTTTAGAGAACTATCTACAATGACTCCAAGAGCCCTCTCTTGAATGGAAACAGCTCATTTAGACCCCATCATTTTATAGGTATAGCTGGGATTATGTTTTCCAAAGTGCAATACTTTGGATTTATCAACACTGAATTCCAACTTCCATTTTTTTGTCCAATCACACAGTTTTGAAATATCCTTTTGTAGTTCTTCACAGTCTGCCTGGAACCTAAATATCTCGAGTAGTTTTATATCATCTGCAGATTTTGCTGGCTCACTGTTTACCCTTTTTTCGAGATCATTTATGAATATGTTGAATAGGACTGGTCCCCGAACAGATCCCTGGGGGGACATGACTATTTACCTCTCACCATTCTGAAAACTGACTATTTATTCCTGCCCTTTGTTTCCTATCTTTTAACCAGTTACTGATCCATGAGAGGACCTTCCCTCCTATCCCATGACAGCTTACTTTGCTGAAGAGCCTTTGGCGAGGGACCTTGTCAAAGGCTTTCTGAAAATCTAAGTACACTCTATCCACTGGATCCCCTTTGTCCACATGCTTGTTGAGCCCCTCAAAGAATTCTAGCAGATTGGTGAGGCATGATTTCCTTTTAGAAGAAACATGTTGACTCTCTCGAACAAATTATGTCCTTTTTGTGTCTGACAATTTTGTTCTTTACTATAATTTCAACCAGTTTGCCCGGTTCTGAAGTCAGGCTTAGTGGCCTGTAATTACCAGGATCACCTCTGGAACCCTTTTTAAAAATTGGCCTCACATTGGCTGTCCTCCAGTCATTTGGTATAGAAGCTGATTTAATTGATAAGTTACAGACTACAGTTAGTAGTTCTGCAATTTCACATTTGAGTTCTTTCAGAACTCTTGGGTGAAACCATCTGGTCCTGGTGACTAAGTAATGTTTAGTTTATCAATTTGTTCCAAAACCTCCTTTAATGCCATGTCAATCTGGGACAGTTCATCAGATTTGTCACCTAAAAAGAATGGCTCAGATTTGAGAATCTCCCTCACATCCTTAGTCGTGAAGATGACCTGGCCCATGTCTTTGCAGAGCTCATCTCTTCTCTCCCCAATCCTCACCCTTCCTTCCCATAGCAAAAGGCAGATAAAACCTCCATGTTCCTGTTGGCCATAATGTAACCATCTGTCTCCTGTCCCCCAGCTACAGTGAGGGCAAGAAGGGGTTAAGCCCTAAGGATGTATTTTGCACCATGTCCCAGGGAACCTGACTGCAGGGGCTTCAACGAACCTGGCCAGAGAGGTGGCTCAGCAAGGGAGGATGCCTAGAGCACCGCAGCAAACCCAGGGACAGAATCCAAGGTGGGAGCTTGGAGGGTGAAAAGGGTGCTAAGACCCTGCCCTGGGGGGCTGCTGTGAAACCTGCAGGTTCGGGGCATGAACAGACTGGAAATTGCTTCCTTCTTCCGTCCTGCCACTCCAGAGCTTAGCTGAGGGGCGGAGAGTCTTCCCTGTACCAGCGCTGTGCGGGGCTTTGACTCATGCTGATCTCAGCACCTCCTGGCCAGTGCTCTGGGCCGGAGGGTCTTGGACTTTCCCGGCGTAGCGGCCCAGCCAGTGGCAGTGGGGGAAGGAAGGAGCCTGCCAGACAGGCTTTTGGTGAGCTGAATGCTCTGACAAGGGGCTGGTTCTCCACACAGCGCTGGGAGCGGGACATGCCCCACTGGGGATTGGGATGTGGGGGAGCAGCGAGGTTTGGGGGAGTGAAAGGGCAAAGCAGAGAAAGGACAGCGAGAGGAGGAGCATGTGAAGGGCTGGGAGGTGGGTAGCGGAGGCGACATGTAACCGGTCACTGCCTGGTGCCTGCTCGCAACCACCTGCCACTGTAGCTCCCAGTGTGCAGCCGATGACAATGGGAAATGGGATGGGGGGTGAGAGCCCTGCTGTCTGAGAGCTGGCACATAGTGAGGGCTGAGCTGATGGACCAACAGGGGGAGCGGCTGGCCCCATGTGCTGCATCTTTGCCCTGTCACCAGCCTTGCATACCCACCCCCCTCGTCACTCACTTGACACCCCCGACTCACCGCTGGTAGGCGGGCATCTGGGAAGCAGTGACCTGGCCAGCAGCAGGACCTGCTAGTATGAATGGGGGGCAGAGAGATAATACGGGACAATTTACCCATTTTTAAGATAAAGTTGGGACAGCTGCAGGAGAGCTTAAATACAGGACTTTAAAAACTTTTAAAAACTCAACATCTGGTCCCCATACAGCTGCACTGCTGTGGTGGGTCAGTGGAGATGCTCTGTGCTGATAGAGAAGAGCTCCCCCCAGCAGCATAGTTAATCCACCTCCCCCAGAGGCTGTAGCTATGTCTACACAGGGGGTCAGGCTGGTATATTTATGTGGGTCACAGGTGCAGATTGTTCTCACCAATAAGCAGAGTAGCTATCCCAATATAGGTCTGTAGTGCAGACCAGACCTCAACTGAGATTGGCTTCACATATTTAGGATCAAATCCTGAAAAAACTTGTAACTTTATTCAGATGAATATTTTCATAAAGGTCAATGGGAGTTCCCTGTGAATGAGTTTACTTGTGTGCTTGAGTGTTGGTTGGGTCAAGGCCACAAGCCAGTAGGATCCAGCAGGAAGATTGTGAAGGAAAGAGGTTCTGTTCTCATCCCATTATAAACTTGGAGTGAATCCGCAGTTGTGAGTGTGAAACTGGGGGAAGTGCCAGAAGAACCAGTCATGTGGCTGCTTTAACTCACTTTCACAGTCACTGCTTGAGACCTGAAAACAACTAGCAAATGTGCGGAGGAGAGATTCTGCTGTGGACAGCAACACCAGGAGGATGCACCCTGCTTCACCTGGGGCCAGAACCATTCAAACCATCTTCCCTCTTCTGGAATGGAGATGGTATGTCAGAGGGGCGGTACGTAACTTGTCGTGGGTCACCAGTGTGGTTAGATGTTTGGTTGTGAATGAGTGTGTTCTCCCTTTGTCCTGACCCAACTCTGCACAGACAGTTGGCCCAGCAGACCTCCAGCGAACCACCCACTGGCCACAAGCTCTTTAAAGTACAAAGGCACCCAGCCAGGTTTATTGTCGATGAAGCAGACAATTCCTGCAGACTCTACCAGACAATTAATACATGTGTGCCCATTAGAATGAACCAGCTCAGTGAATAGTGGGACTTTCCGTTCCTCCTTAGGCTAGACAGAGACACTCCCTTTGAGGCTCCATTTCATACATCAATACAAACAAGTTACATACTGACCCTCTAACGTAGTTAATTGACACCCTCTGACGTAGCCGGTAACCACCCATCTGTCATGATATAATTCCCCCATCTAAACCTTAGAATCCAAAAAATGAGGTACCAGCATGAATTGTTCTAAGCTTAATTACCAGCTGCCACCACCCAAAAATATAGTGTTTTGGGGCACTCTGGTCCCCCTAGAAACCTTCCCTGGGGACCCCAAGACCCAAATTCCTTGAGTCTCACAACAAAGGGGAATAAACCATTTCCCCTCCCCCTCCTTTTTTCCTCCCAGATCTTTCCTGCCCTGGGTACACTAGGAGATCACCGTGATTCAAACTCCTTGAATCACAACACAGAGAAATCAAGTTTTTTCTCCCCTTTCTCTCCCCCTCCCAGGCTTTCCCTCCTTGGGCTATCCTGGAGAGATAGAGAGTTTCAAGCTCCATGAATCTAAAACACAGAGGAAATTCATCTTTCCTCCCCCACTCCTCCTTCCCTTCTCCCGCCAATTCCCTGGTGCGTACAGACTCAGTTCCTTTGAGCCTTAAGAAGGGGGAAAAAATCAGGTCTTTTAAAAAGAAAAGCTTTTAATAAAAGAAAGAAAAAGGTAAGAAATCTCTGTAAAATCAAGATGGAATATTACAGGGTCTTTCAGCTTATAAACACTAGAAAGAAGTCTCCCTCTAGCACAAATAACAATCAAAATCCATCCAGCAAAATACACATTTGCAAATACAGAAAACAATCAAAAGACTATAACCGCCTTTTCTACTTAATATTCACTATTCTGAATATATAAGAGACTGTAGCAGGGAGATTGGCAAGAAACCTGGTTGCACGTCTGGTCCCTTTCAGGACCCAGAGAGAACAATGCAAAACCCAAAAAACACAAACAAAAGCTTCCCTCCACCGAGATTTGAAAGTATCTTGTCTCCTGATTGGTCCTCTGGTCAGGTGTTTCAGATTCATTATTAGTTAACCTTTTACAGGTAAAAGAGACATTAACCCTTAACTATCTGTTTATGACACCATCACGTTGTACATCTCTATCCATCACACTCTCATCCTGACCATATCTTTAGGATGGGTCACCGTGTTCCTCTTATCTTTAGGGAATGTGCTGATATCGAGGTATTCTGGTATCACCCTTCTGGAATGTGTTTACGTGAGTGCTCTGTGCCCATCAGCTCTTAGAAATGTGTGGTTTTCAAATATCAGCCCTGTGCTTGCCAGATTCTGTGAGCAGGGCCTGCCTCTAGCTCACAGCCTAATTTTGCTTTATACCAATGAGGCTTCGATTATTTTAGCCCAGACCTCATACCTCATACTAGATCTCTGACACAAGGGCTTATGTCTCTGGCTCTCTTCCTACTGCTGTTCCGCAGCACAAACGTGTTTCTGGATTTACGGTCACACATGACAGGCAGTTGTCACACAGTGAAGTTTTTGATGGTATCTCTGATTCTGTCAACAAATGCATTCCAGTCCTAGCTGACACTGGAGTTCTCACTGATTTTCTCTTTTGCTGTTAGTTACAGGAAACTGAATAGAAGATCCAAGTGATGGTATATGATGTCAGCTGACAATCACACTGATTTTTACCCTGTAACTTACATCCTGACTGGCATCCCAGGTACGGAGGTGTCTCATTTCTGGATGGCCATCCCTTTCTGTCTGATGTACGTTGTCACACTTTTTGGGAACTTTCTCCTACTATTCATCATACTAACAGAACAAAGCCTCCATGAGCCCATGTATGTATTCGTGTCCATGCTTGCCACTGCTGATCTGCTGTTATCTACCACTACGGTGCCCAAGATCCTGGCTGTATTCTGGTTTAGAGCTGGAGAAATTTCTTTTGCTGCTTGCCTGACCCAGATGTTCTTCATCCATGTCAGTTTTCTGGCCGAGTCGGCCATCCTGCTGGCCATGGCGTTTGATCGGTACGTTGCAATCTGCGACCCCCTGAGGTACACCATCATACTAACCAAGTCTGTGATCGGGAAGATGGGGCTGGCAATTGTAACAAGAAGTTTCTGTTTCATTTTCCCCATCATCTTTCTCGTGAAGCGGCTGAAGTTCTGCAGAACCAACCTCCTGCCTCACACCTATTGTGAGCATATGGTCATAGCCCGGCTGGCATGCGACGACATCACAGTCAGCATCTGGTATGGCATAGCCATGGCTATTTTAGCAATTGGTATGGATGCTGTGCTCATTGTTTTGTCTTATGGGCTGATCCTCAGGGCCATCTTCCTGCTCCCCTCCAAGGATGCCCGGCTCAAGGCTCTCCGCACCTGCAGCTCTCACCTCTGTGTCATACTCATGTTCTACATCCCATCCATTTTCTTCTATTTTGCACACCGATTTGGGCACGTCATTCCAGGTTATATTCTCATCCTACTGGCCAATCTCTATGTGCTCATTCCCCCCATGTTAAACCCCATCATTTATGGGGTGACAACAAAAGAGATCCTGAAACGGCTGATCTGTGTGTTTCATCGGTGGTGCAGGAGAAGTTCCCTGCTGAGCTAAATCAGGACACAGAAAATGCTCTGGGACTTGGAAATTAAACCCAAGTTTTCATTGCAACTATAGGGATGTTTTTATTATGTACTTCCACTCCGTAAGGTGGAAAGCTGGTCTCTCTCATCAACAGAATTTGGATCCAATGAAAGCTATATCCTTCCCCAGTTTGTCTCTCTAATATCCTGGGACACACATGGCTACAACAGCACAGTGCCCTGCCACAGAAAACAGCCAGATGGAGTGAGTCTTGTTCTAAATTGAAGGGAAACAACAAAAGAAGAATGCACAAAGGTAAAATTACTTTGTGACAGAGCATGGTGTGTGCTCCTCTGTGACAAGCTGCTCTTCATGGCAAAGAAAAGCAGCAGCCAAGGGGGATATACCATACAGCCATGGGGAGTGCATTGTGCTGCACACTGGGAGATGGGCGCTCTAGTGTTCATTCTGGCACTGACCTGCATTGTCACCCTGGGAGAGTTTCTTTCCTCCTCAGTTTCCTCTTTGGCAAAGTGAGTACACTTTGGGGCCAGCTCAGAAGTCAGGAACAGGTCTCCTCAGGGAGACAGGGCAGGGATTTCATGGTTCTCCTCTGCACAGCCCAGAACCCTAGCAGGGGTGGCTTTGACTGTGTCATCATGGGACTCCTTTACCTGGAGATCCACCCTAAAAGGACATGGCTCAGGCAGCAAACACTCCCCATACCACCCCATGGCAAGCATGGTGATTCAGTGTTTAAGCATCAGAGGGTAGCCGTGTTAGTCTGGATCTGTAAAAGCAGCAAAGAATCCTGTGGCACCTTATAGACTAACAGAGGTTTTGGAGCATGAGCTTTCGTGGGTGAATACCCACTTCTTCAGATGCATGTCATCTGAAGAAGTGGGTATTCACCCACGAAAGCTCATGCTCCAAAACCTCTGTTAGTCTATAAGGTGCCACAGGATTCTTTGCTGCTTTTACAGTGTTTAAGCAGGCCCTAGAATTTCAGCTTGTCAGCCTGTATTCAGCCCAATAACTTGTGTTTGCTAAGGTACCCCCCACAAAGATATCAGAACGCCTGAATCCTTCTCAGGGTCACAGCTTTGCTTGCCTCAGTCCCCCATTCCGTAGCCAAGGCCTGCGTCCCATGGACCTTGTATTTTGCTGCCTTATGGATCATTTCGCGTGGATGGGTCCAGCTTACCCAGGCTGATCTCACGCTCTTTCCCCACACAGGTTGCTTTGTGGGGCTGACCGAGTGGGAGAGAGGTCAGGGGATGCTGTGGCCTGGTGCACTGGGTGAGGGACTTATTTGCATCTGCTCTCTGGTGCACCGACCATGGGAGACAGAGGAAAATCTTGTGTGTGTGTGTGAGTAGCTGTGTCTTACCCCCTTCTAGTGGAAAGTTTTGCCACTGAGGATAATGTGATGAGTCTTGTGTAACCATCTGCTAGTGCCCCAAAAATGCTGTGAGAAACTGTTTCTGCTTTTATTCCCACCTTCCATTCCTGGAGCTTTGGAGTAGAAATGTCTCACAGGAACATAAAAATGATATCAACTGGGTCAGACAAATGGTCCATCTAGCCCAGTGTCCTTTGTTCAAATGCCAGGTGCTTCAGGGGAGTGAGCAGAACAGGGCAATCTTGTGATCCATCCCGTCTTCCCATCCCGGTTTCTGGTGGACAGAGATTTTGGGACACCAGCGGCATGAGCTTGCATCCCTGACCAGCTTGGCTAATAGCCATTCATGGACCTGTCACCCATCAACTTATCTAAGGCTTTTTCAGTCCTTTCCATCACAACATCTCCTGGCAGTGAGTTCCATAGGTTAGCTCTATGTTCCATTAAAAAACAAACATTCTCTTTTTTGTATTAAATTTGCTGCCCTGGTTTTTGCATTGTGTGAAAAAGGAAATAACATTTCTCTATTCACTTTATCCACACCAGTCATGATTTTATAGACTTCTGTCATATCCCCCCTTAGTTGTCTCTTTTCTAAGCTGAACGGTCCAAGTCTTTATGCTCTATCCTCATATGAAAGACATTCCATACTCTTAATTGTATTTGTTGATCTTCTCTGACCATTTTATTTATGTATTTTATCGATCCTGCAGCACAAGTTTCCTGCTGAGCTAAAGGAGGCAACAGAAAATGCTTTGGGACTTGGAAATTAAAGCCAGGTTTTCATTTGAACTCTAGGGGTGTTTTAACTATGTCCTTCCGCTATGTACATTTGAGAACTGGTCTCTCTTGCCAACATAATTTGGGTCCAGTGAAAACTATTTCCTCCTCACCTTGTCTCTCTAATATCCTGGGACACATATGGCTACAACAGCGCAGCTCACTTCCATACAAAGCAGCCAGACTGATTGAGTCTCTGTTCTAAGATGAAGGGAAACCACAAAACAAGAAAGCACATACATAAAAACACCATGAGAGAGTGACAGCATGGTGTGTGCATCTCTTCTGTGACAAGCTGCATCCGAACTGCACTCTTCATGGCAATGGAAAGCAGCAGCCAAGGGGGACATGTCATACACCAATGGGAAGTGCACTGTGCTGAACATTGGGAGATGGGGGCTCTAGTCTTCTGTAATCCTTCTGCCCCTCTTATTTGGCAGCAACAAGGGCCGGGTTCAGTATCCAGGGGTTCCGTTTCAATAACACAATGCATAACCGGCTTGAGCCCCCACCCCGTGACCTGGGACACTCACATACCACACCCCCCTGGGTGCCTCTAGGAGGCAATACTTCCCCTCTCGCAAGCACGGAGTCTGAGTGTAGCAAAATCTTTTTAATAAAGGAAGGAATCAATGCGGCATCCCATTGGAGAAACACCACAAACAGGGTTATAACACAAACCATAAACAAAAACTCACCTTCAAGTACATTTGGCACTGTCCTTTTTCCCCTTAGGGTTTTAAGTCCAATCACCCCAAAGTCCAACAACCCAAAAGTCTCTGGTCAGTGTAACCCCAGAGTTCGAGAGTTTATCTGTAGAGGTCCCTTCCCCCAGCCTGGGTAGAAAGGGGCACCTTACGTGGTCCGGGGCCAGCTGCCCTGCCTCTCCGTGGGTTCTGCTTCCGCCTTCTCCACGAACTGCTCCACTTTACCAGCCGCTCCATTCTGCTCCTCCAGCCGTCCTCAGAAACTGCTCCGCTCCACCAGCTGCTCTGCTCCATGAGCTGCTCCAGTTCTCCCTGCAAACTGCTCAGCTCCATTCGCTCTGTGGACCGCTCCACTCGCCCCACAGCTACTCCGCTGTGCCAGCTGCTCCGCTGCCACCAGCTGTCCCATGATCTGCTCCAGCCGTCCCCACAACTGCTCCACTCCGCCAGCTGCTCTGTTCCACAGTATAGCTTCAGGCTCCCCCACCAGTTAGCACAGTACTCAGTGCTCTCAGCTTAGTAATTTCAGCTCTTTAGTGATTTCAACTCTTAGCGATTTCAGCTCTTAGCAGGGAACCCCCAGTGCTAGTGCACCATTAGCCCAAAGTGAGTTCAGCTCAGGAACCTGTATCTAGATTCTTGAGAGAATAAAAAAATCAACTCTGACATTCCACACTGGAGAGAGGAAGGGTGGAACTGGTGCTTCTGGCTCCACAAGGCGACTGCACCACCAAGCACAGATACCTGTCCCCAGCCTCTCTCAATTCACTGGGTTTTGGAACCCATGTCCCTTGTCTAGCAAGTACCACCCAACTGAGGTTGAGTCATTTCTATCACAAAGCAGTCCCACAGCTCAGCAGCATGGGATGGGGTAGGCTTGCCTATGCAAATACACTCTCTGAAATTCTTTCCACCAGATGTCAGGGTAGAGCTCATCCTGACTCTGCTTACATCCTCCCCCCAGCCGAGAATTTGTCGTCCCGACAAATCACATTCCCTACTATACCAACTCATTGGTCCCCTCCAAAGGGGCTCAGATAGCCCACTTTAGCTTCCACAAACCTGTGTGCTAAATGTATAGGTTCCTCACTAATCACCCCAGGTGCTTCGTACGTTAACTGTTTCACTAGCCTTATTATCCTGTCTCACCTATTGAGAATCTCTGTTGCTGTGGTCTGGGGGACATCCTCTTGAGTGACGGATGGGGAGGTTTCCTGTGAGTTCCCCTCGGATACTGGCATAGGCCCCTGCATTTCTAGGTCGAAGGTGCTCAGGTTATCTTCCATCTGTGTGTCACCACTGTCCAAGAACCTGTGTATGTCATCACACGGGGGTCCACCAGTGATTCAGGAGCGTCAGGAATGGGCCTAAATACTTCTGCCAAAGGGTTTAGGGCGGAAGAGGAGGTGCTCTCTTTTGATTCAGCTAATTGAGACTGGAATCTTGTCTTCATCCCAGGATACACCCTGGTTGTGTCTTCCTCCTCAGACTCACTGTCAGATGTGCTGAGTAGGGGTAGGTTAGCTGCAGGAGGCCGGCTGTCCACGTTGGAAGGCGGCTTTGGAACAGCACCTTCGTTCAGCTCAGTTGCCCTGTTGTGGCCCATCTCATACGGGCTGCCTACCAATTCTCCCAGGGAGCAAAAGGTTTCTATGCACAGTTTTGGTCTGCCCTGGACCCTCTTCAGGTTTGATCTTGTAGACCGGCAGGTCTCCTAGCTTTTCCATCACTAAGTAAGGTATTGCCTTCCATCTGTCAGCTATCTTGTGTTTGCCAGCAATACTCAAATTTTGCAGCAGGACTCTGTCCCCTGGCTGGAGTTCTTGCAGACGCAACCTAGCATCATATCGCTGTTTGTTGCGGTCTGCGTTCTTCTGAGCTGCAGAGGTAGCTAAGTGATAAGCATCCCGTAGTTTTTCTCGTAGTTGGGATACATATTGCTGATGGGTTTCATAGCTATCACTATCCTCTGATACACCAAAGCACAGATCTATGGGTAGTCTTGGTTCTCGCCCAAACTTCAAGAAATATGGGGTGACCCCCATAGCATCATTCTTTGTGGCGTTGTAGGCATACAACAGAAATGCAACATGTTGGCTCCAGGTTGCCTTCTGCTCTGGCCGCAAAGTCCCTAACATATCCAATAGGGTTCGGCTGAACCTCTCAGGATGAGGGTCACCTTGCCGGTGGGAAGGGTATCTCTAACTGAAGACTCTGCTTACACTTCTTTCTGCCTCCAACCTGCTGCGTCATCTTGGGAGAGCTTCTTTGGTCCTAAATTTCCACTGTGGCAAAGTGAGCACACTTTGGGGCCAGCATGGAAGCCAGGAGCAAGTCTCCTCAGGGAGACAGCATAGGGATCGCATGGCCCTCCTCCGCACAGCCCAGAACTCGAGCAGGGGTGGCTTTGACTGTGCCATCATGGGCCTCCTCGACCTGGAGATACACCCCATGAGGACCTGGCTAGGGTAGCACAGGCCCCAGCACACCACCCCACAGAAAACATGTTTAAGGCCAGAAGGAACCACAGTCTAACCTCCTGTATAACACAGGCCCTAGAATTACACCCAGTCACCCAAGTATTGAACCCAATAACTTTATTTTTGTTACAGCACCTTCCACACAGAGATGCAAACTCCTAAGTCCCCCTCAGGGTCACTTATAGTCTATCCACCTTATAGTCCAGTCATCCAGTCCATACTTCTTTAACTTGCTGCAAGAATACTGTGGGAAACTATTATCAGAAACTTTGCTAAAGTCAAGATATATCACATCTAGCACTTTCCCTGTATCCACAGAGCCAGTTGTCTCATCAGAGAAGGCCATCAGCTTGATCAGGCATGACTTCCCCTTGGTGAATCCATGTTGACTGTTCCTGATCATCTTCCTGTTAGGATATAGATATTCAGGCCTGTCTGCAAAGGCCTATACTTTAAGAATGTAGGTGTATTCTTTTCACTTAGCTAGTTATAGAGGTATAAAAGAAAGAATCGTAGATCATTGTCTGTGGAATGACCTTCTCTTACTGTGACAGGCTAAGGTCTTCAGCTGAGATGTAGTTAGGCAGCCATAAGCTGGGAAGTGTATAGTCACATCCTCACATTCCAAACTAGTCACATTGAAATAAGATGCTATTGGGTATTAGGAATATAATCCTGTCTGATATTCCATCACCTCCAGAGAAAGAGAAGAGCCTAGAAGAGGTAAAAATAAATTTAGTCTGATAGCATCCTGTCTGGCAAGAACTCACTTATCAATAGACACAGCTGGAAAACCCTTATGTCTATGTAGATGTGGTTGTGAAACCCTCACTTCTGTATTGTTTTGTATGTTTCTTTGCATGGTCTCTGTCTGGTTCTGTGATTGTTTCAGTCTGCTGTATAATTAATTTTGTTGGGTGTAAACCAATGAAGGTGCTGGGATATAATTGGTTAAATAACCATGTTACAATATGTTAGGATTGGTTAGTTAAATTTCAATAAAATGATTGGTTAAGGTATAGCTAAGCAGAACTCAGGTTTTACTATATAGTCTGCAGTCAATCAGGAAGGGGGAAGGAAATGGGAACAGGGACTGGGGATGGGGAGAATTAAAATCATGTTTTGCTAAAGGGCAAAATGGGAACAGGGGATGGAAACAGGAACAGGGACACAGGCAAGGCTCTGTGGTGTCAGAGCTGGGAAGGGGGACATTGAGGAAGGAAACTGGAATCATGCTTGCTGGACGTTCACCCCAATAAACATCGAATTGTTTGCGCCTTTGGCCTTTGGGTATTGTTGCTCTCTGTTCATGCGAGAAGGACCAGAGAAGAAGGAGGGTGAAGCAATAAGCCCCCTAACACTTCCTCTTCTCTAAGTGCTTCAAAATGGATTTCTTGAGAACTTCTTTCAGGATTTTGCTGTGGACTGAAGTGAGGCTGACCGGTCTGTATTTCACCAGGTTTTCTTCCTTCTCTTTTTAAATATGGGCACTATATTTGCCTTTTTCCAATCTTCTGGGACCTCCCCCAATCCCCACACATTTTCATAGATAATCCCCAATGGCTCTGCGATCGCATCAGCCAATTCCCTCAGCACCTTTAGATGTGCTAAATCTGAACGCATGGACTTGTGCATGTCCAGCTTTTCTAAATAGTCCTTAACCTGTTCTTTCATCAGTGAGGGCTGCTCACCTCCTCCCTAAACTGTGTTGCCCAGTGCAACAGTCGGGGAGCTTTTGAGTACTTCAGATTGTTCCACATCCTCTGTCACTATTTTGCCTTTCCAGTTCAGTTAGAGATACCCAACTGTTTTGGCTAATAGCCATTGATGGACCACTCCTCCATAGACTGATCTATTTGTTTTTTTCCCCAGTTATACATCTGTCTAGTTCCTTTTTGAATGCAGTTGTACTTTTGGCCATCGCTACATTCCCCTTGCAATGAGTTCCACAGGTTACATTAGTGTTGCTTGAACAGTCAATAGCAATAGTCACACACCTAGATTCCCACCACCTAGGCATTGGTGCAGCACAACAGGGAAACTGAGGCACACAGGGTATTCAAACCATGAGATTCAAAGAGGCTCGCATATAACATAATAACTTCGTAACAGTCATGTGCTAGTGCCTAAGAGCCCTGTAGACTGATGTTCAAGACCTGTGGTCCCTGACACCCAGACAGTAATGGAGGCAGAGTCAAGCAGGCCCATGGCAGCCTTCTCTCCTTGTGCCCTTTACTATTGCTACTGATCAAGTCTAGACTGAGAAGACAAATTCTCTGACTCTGCCTCTCACTGACAGAAGCGATCAAGACAGTCGACCTGACCTGAAACACCAAGGGGACATTACCCAGTGATAATCCCAGACATGTAGGGCTGGAAGGGACCTCATGGGTCATCTAGTCTTGTCCCCTACGGTCCAGGCAAACATTTTCCTAAGTGGCTGCTGATTTAAAGGGTTTCACGTTTGGATATCGGGGCACCAGAAAGAGGGGGTCCAATGGCCTTGGCCCCATCACTGAAAAAAGTTGGAGGATTAAGCCCTCCCAAGGCTTATAGTCAGAATGGGGAGTGACGAGGGTGGGAGTCTGTGATGTTATTGATATAAACTGGGACCATATAGAACATGGGTTGCAACCAAGGTCCTGTAGTGGCACCAAATCTTGTATAAAGGGGATCATATAAGGTATCTAAGACCAGGTTATGGGTTACTGATTATGATTATGCTGTCTGTGTGTGTGTATCATTTTGTAGTTGAAGTTATGAGTATTGGCCCTATACTGAATCTTGCTGAAATAAAATAAAATAGAACAATAATATGGGTCCTGATTACTCCCTGGCAGCCCCTAAATTTCCCTTGGATCCTTCCAGTAGGGAACGTCCACTCCCTTCTCCATAAGGAACAATGAATAAGGAGGAGGATTTTGGAGGGGAGTGTGGGAGTGTCACAAGGATGACAGAGTTTCTGCAGAGTCACCAAACCGGCGTTTGCAGCCATTGCAAAAAATGGAGGAACAGACACAGGAGTCTCATCTCAGATGGTCTGGCTGGCAGAGCACAGTCCGAGGGCAAAGGTCAGCTTCACACCTTGACCGTGTAACACACTGAGCACACAGCACTGTGGTGACTGGGCCCAAGCTCACATGGGGTTCAGCTTCCACAAGAAAGGAGCAAACAGATGGGAAGATGCTCAGAGACACAGGGAAACAAGGCTGAGTCAAAGCAGGGGTGTAGCCATGGGTTGGTCTGCGTGGCCAGGGCCCACCCACTGAGCATCCAAGCCCAATCCACCAGCTGGGACTCCTGACTCCAACTTGGTGCCCAGCTGTGTCCCTCTCCTGCCGGTCCGGAGTGCTGATTTCCTGGTCTCTTACCCCAGATGGGGATGTGCCTTGTGGGGGCGGGTTTAGGCCAATAGTGGACTAGCCAGTGGTCCTCGGCCAATGGAGTCACCCTGCTTCGTTCAGCCCACCTGCCACTCCTGCGGTGACACAAGATCCAGGTGTGGGGATTTACCCCTCCCCCCCAGTAGCCAGAGAACGGGCCAGGGCACTGGAATAGCACTGCGTGTAGATTAGGAGTGGGGTAAGCCCAGCATCTCAGAATTGCTGGGTGGCGATGTGGAGTAAGCCCCCACCCTCTGACCATGTGACCTGACCCCACTCCCCTGCAGGAGAGACGGGCGCAAACCCTTGCACCTTTTACCCCATTTCCACTGCAGGAGGGGTCTGCAGCAGGGATGGACAGGGGCTCAGGGCTCTGCTGAGCAGGATTTCGGTGAGTTGCCTGTTTCTACATTATAGTTAGTGCTAATGGCTCAGGAAGGATACAGGGTTCAAGGCAAGAACCATCTGGGAAGGAATTCTCCAGCATGGCAACTTGAACTCTTGAGTATTGTCTGAAACACCAGAGGATTTACCTGGTAAAATTGGAACTACTAATGTAGTAAAAATTGTTTAGACAAATATTTGTTTTTAAGATCAGTTCCTTGTCTCTGACTGTGTCCTTCTACTTGTCCCAGTAGCATGCCTTTTGGAGTTTATGTGGATTTTCCTCTGGTTCACTCAAGTTTTCCAATTCAGCAAATTCACTGCTCTGTTAGTAAGTGGAGCCAAAGCCTCTGCACTGGGTATCTGTGTTACCAGGGGGTTCACAACAAGAATGGGTCACACACCGGCCTGATTCTGCTTTCACATTCTACCTTCAGTGGGTCACTCCAGATTGACACTGGTGTCCCTGAGAACAAAATCAGGGCCCGGCTGTTTTGGAATCCAGGTGTTTCATTCCCTGTCTCAGAATGTCACAAATACTGAGGGTTTATTCAGACACTTTCAGCACCCTAACAGAGTAGCACTCTCTATGGCAGGGCCTGAAGCTGTGATGTTCTCAACTCAGAGCTGAAAGTTGAACAATGAGGGTGAAATTTTGGTCCCATTGAGATCAACTCTTAACACAGTCAGGAGTTCAACTTCAATTTACATGTGGAGATTTAAATATATGGCCTGATTTACACCGGCCATGACCCTCCACTGACTTCAACTCGAGCTGTCCTGGTGCCTCTAAGGACGGGTGAGTTTGTTTGCACTAAAGAAGAACTGATGGAAGAGTTGCTGAAATATCAGACTCACAGGCTTAGAGGTTTAGAACAGTTAGGATAACTTTTTTTTTCAGGGAAGGAGAGGGGTCTGATTTCCCTGTGCCCCTGCATCTCTACATCTGGAGAGAATGAGAAGTCCTAGAAGGCAGTAAAAAGAACAGCATGTTTATGACTTCGAGGAAACCAGGTGGTGTTGGAAATCTCAACAGGGGGACTCCAGGGATTCACTGTGTGTGTGTGTGTGTGTGTGTGTGTGTGTGTGTGGGTGAGGGTGGGTGGGTGAGTGGGGAATGTGCAGCATACAGATCACAATGGTGCGTAGTCCTGAAACTGGGTGAAATAGGGAATAGACATCCTGCCTAATGCACAGATGAGAAGCGTAATGATTCCTGCAGCGGTAGAGGGGTGTCTCAGCCTGTAGGAGACTGTCTCTGACACCATCCCCAATCTGGAACATCCCTCCTCACATGAGCAGCCGCACTACAGCCTCATGGTAATGTCATGGTGGCATCAGCAATTGCTAACACAGAAAAGCAGCTTCAGGAAGGGGAGTCTGGGTTTCTAGCAGTCTGCAATGCATTAAAGGTTTGTGTCATTTTGAGAAAGAGTTACTGATGCTGGCTCCTTTTAGTCTCCATGTCCTCTCTCCCTCCTGCCAGGTCTGTCCCTCTCTCCTTCCCTGCACAGGCTGAGCTGCTGCTGGGATTTACTTCCCTCCCAAAAAGGCAGTTCAGGCGAATCTTCCCCTTTTTCCCAGTGCAGGCAGACACTGAGTTTAACCTCGTCTAAGGAGGTACTTCTATGAGCTGGTGCTGTGGGGTCTGGCACCTTGTTTTGATTCTGGGTTAGGGGCATCACTATGTGACAGAGGTAGAAGTTACGGGAGTTGGGGAACCTACATGGACAAGCGACCAGCACTGGGGATTCTGGGATATGGAGTGGCATATAAATGGGCAGGTGGGTAGCACTGAGAGCAATGGGGGCTGGGAACAGGGTGTGCATGGACAGATGGACAACGCTGTGTGTTGTGAGGGTAGGGAGGGAGGTGTACGCAGAGAAACAGGCAGTGCTAAGATTTGTGGAGGCAGGCAGGGGTGCTGGGTTTGAGGGGCCAGGGATTGGCAAGTACATGGAGTGATAGGAAGCGCTGCTGAAATTGAATTTGTCTTTCTAATTGTTGGTCCAACGCCAGTGCAGAGCTCTTTCCTGGTCCCGTGTGCATTTGGGCTGGTCTCAGGGTCTCTTTCCCATGGCAGGCCAAAGAAATGTAGCCTGGGTGTCACAACCTTTGCTCAGTTTTTGTTTCCAGGTGTTGTCGTTGTTGTTGTTCTGTAACTTCAGGCACTTCACCAATGGAAAGAACCGTTGATCTTTGTATGAATATGCACCCCATATTCTTCATAGTGATATCATTATTATATGATTATGGGATAATTATCATGCATTCTTTGTAAGCGAGGTCATGTAAGATATCATTGGAAAAATTTTGATTTTCTGAATATGATTATCCTATTTGTGTGAATGTATCGTTTTTGGATATGAATTTATGAATATTGACTATGTATCTGTATTTCAAATGTAGTTACACTTGGGTAATACCCACTAGACAAGATGCTGGTTGGAAGAGATCTATTCAGGGCAATGAGACTTTAGGGAGAACAATAGATCTGAGAAAAGACTTACCTTCCACCTGGTGAGACTTCCTTTAAGAAATGGAAGCTATGACTCTACAGAGGCATGTGACCAGCCCACATAACTCTGGGCTCCATATTGAGGAGTCCATATCTTCACACAAACTGGTCTGGGAACCAAGTTTTGAAACAAAGGTTTCCTGCCATATGCTAAAGCGATATAAGGCAGGGAATGACATCATCATGATTCCTTACTCCCCACCCAAAAAGACTCCTGGATACACCTGAGGACAAAAGTCTGAACTAGGAGAAGTGTTTGACTCAGGCTAAAGAGATTTCTAGCCTGTGTATGGAGACCTGAGAAACCAAAGCTGCAAAGCAAATGCACATTGTGCCTAAAGAATTTGCCAGATGGCTTGTATCATCAATCAGGTTGATACATTGCTAATTCATACTCAATCTAACTATTGTGTTAAGCTTAGTTTGTGTTATTATTTGCTAGGTAATCTGTTTTGAGCTGTTTGCTATCCCTTATAATCATGTAAAATCTGTTTGTTGTAGTTAATAAACTTGTTTTATGATTTACTCTAAACCCAGTGTGCTGTTAAGTGAAACATCTAGGGGTAAAATCTCAGCTTGGTTACCACAAGTATGCACTGTGCTCCCCATACTGAAGGAGCAGCAAACTGGGTAACAAATTCATACTGGTTGGAGTTTGGACCAGGACAGGATGGTACAGCTCTGGGGTTCTAGGTTAGGGAGCTGGTGGCTATTTTGGCTGTAGCCTCTCTATTGTTGGTTCATGCAATGGCTGGTCAAAAAAACCTGCATATAACTGCAGTTGGCTGTGTCCCCGCCTGTGTGAATGCCGCTGAAGGTGTAGGACCAGGAGAGGGTCTGCAGCTTGTCATAGCAATGCATTGAGAGAGGGAGCCCAGGCTGGTCAGTCAGAGGGCTCAGTGGTACCCAGGTTCCAGGTGTCACCCTGGGAGGAATCTGTCACACTTTGCTCATCAGCTTCTTCAATCTCCCATCATACTCTGACACCCCCTTTCCATACTCTCCATCCTCATCCCAAACTGCTTTGATTCCAACAGCACACTGGTCAGCAGTGTCTTCTCCATGCTCCCTAGTCATCCCTGGCTCCCGCAATCTCTGAGCCACCCCATGCTCCTCACAGCTCTTCTCCTGCAGGGGTGAGGTGCCTCTCATCAGGACTGCTCCCTTGGCTTGTGGAGGGGGATCAGTGACTGTGTCTCACCAGTGAGAAATCTCGTGAGTGGCAAATGCCAAGGCATGCACCTGTATAGCCTCTCTTGTTACCAGCGCTGGCTCTAACAACCTCCCCGAGCGCCGCGCTGCCCAGATGTAACACCTCCCTCCGGGCGCTGCCCTGACCCGCTGAAACAAACAGCCCCCGAGCACCACCCAGCCGAAACAAACAAAAAAACTTCCAGTGCCGCCCTGGTGAACCAAAAAAAAACAAAAACAAAAAAACCCACCTGAGTGCTGCCCCATCACCTGAAGATTGGCTGCCTCTTACAAGGTGCCGCCCCAAGCATGTGCTTGGTCAGCTGGTGCCTGGAGTCGGCCCTGCTTATTACATCCATATACAGCGTGTGGTGTTTCAAGGACTGCTACACAGGATTATCTCACAAACTGAGAAGTATGCAAGTTATAAAATGAGAGCAGGCAACTCTGGGACATGTGATAGCCTGGATAAATATGTCTGCCATGTGCAGGAACCACTGGTAGGTGACTGAAACGGTGGGCCACTGGCACACAAACGTTAAACCCAGGATTCTCGGGACTATTTGCTAGCCGGTTATATTACTCATTCATAGTGATGGTTGCGCATTCATTCTGCACTGTAGACACTTTATGGGCTCAAGTCATTATTTTTCTCACCTAAAACGTTCATCCATGCAATGCCTCACATGATCCTCAGCCTTGTGATATACACACCTCTTTTAATATTGACAAGGTTCTGTAGTCATGTGAGAAATTCTCCCCACAGGGCTTAATTGAATATGGCCGTGGATAGAAAAAAATGGTTAATTACTCTCACATTTAAAAAAAATATATATGGCTTATTTCCAGTCAGAATTTCTTTAACTTCAGCTTCCAGCCATTGGATCTTGTTAAACCTCTGTATGCTAGACTGAAAAACCTATTATTAAATATTTGTTCCCCATGTAGGTACTTACAGACTGTTTTCAAGACACTCATAATGATCTTTGTTAAACTAAAAAGACTGAGATTTGTTGAGTCTATCATTGGACTCATAAGATTGAGTCTAATCTTCTTATAATTCTTGTGTTATTATGCAAGGATCATATTGGTTCTTTGGGCCACATGGTCAGGTTAATCTAATCCCCCTTTCACGCCCCCAAATCTTGTTCAGAGTCATTACGTTGCCTATTATAGTACCCCAGCATGTATGCATCAGCTGTATTCTTTGTTCCTAGATGTAGATATCTGAATAGCTATATTGGAATATATGTCATATGTTTTGACTAAATTTGCCAATCAATCCAGATTGCACTGAATCAGTGACTTGTCCTCGTCATTATTTACAATTCCCCAATTTTTGTGTCATCTGGAAACTTCACTGATATTCAGGCATGTGAACAGTTAGGAGCTGAGTTGTAGACACATATATTTGCTTACATTTGTCAGTTAACACCTGTAATTTATGTCTGAGACAAAGTTGGTTGCCAGCAAGAAAGTGTCTCACCAAAAGAATCAAGGGAAGTGACACAGCTACAGGCCTGTAACCCAAAATACCAAGACCTTAGTGCCCATTTTTTTAGCACAAAGTCATAGCCCAGCATGATAATGTCTGTTTCATAAGAACATAAGAATGGCCAGACTGGGTCAGACCAAAGGTCCATCTAGCCCAGCATCTTGTCTACTGAAAGTGGTCAGTGCCAGGTGCCCCATAGGGAATGAACAGAACAGGGAATCATCAAGTGATCCATCCCCTGTCGTTCATTCCCATCTTCTGGCAAACAGAGGCTAGGGACACCATCCCTGCCCATTCTGGCTAATAGCTCTTCATGGACCTATCCTCCATGAACTTATCTAGTTATTTTTTTAACCATGTTATAGTATTGGCAGAATGTTCCATGGGGGAAACTTGGCTCCCTTACAACATAGGAATTTCATCATGGATCAGACCTATTTTCTATCTAGTCCAGTGTCCTCTCTTGACAGTGACTGCCCCAGGGGCTGCAGAAGAAGGTGTAAGAAAACAGCAGTAAGTAGATGGGGGGATGACCTATCAGTCCTTATGGTGTCACTCTAATGCCTAACAACTAGAGATCAATTGTGCCCTGAAACATATGGGCATATAGGCTTTCCATAATGTTTATTTATCTGTAAGAATTGTAACTGGAGAGTCTCACTACCCCTGTAAATGTCCAAATGCTTCCTGATTATTGCTTAGCTCATGCTGACAACTAGTTTTGGAAAGCAATTCCTCATTAGACGTGAACTGAAGAAAATATTCTTCTTTAATCTCCTTTGAATTTGCTACTTTTCAATTTAATTGAATGTCCTCTTCATCTTCTACCATGAGAAAGGGAAAACAGATTCTTGATGTACTCTCTACCAGTCAGTGTTTTCTAGACTTTTCTCATGTCTCCTCTTATTCATCTATTGTGTAAAGGTAACAAACCCAGGCTTCTCTACATATGTCCATGTGAGAGTTTCCCTGGGCCATTGATCATTCTCGTTGCCCATCCATGAACCCCTCTTGTTGCAATATCCTGTGTGAGAAGGGTGCCCAGTACTACACAGAGGAGTCCAGAGAAGGGTGAAACATTGGCTGACTGATCTCATGGCATTCTATCTTCTATATGATTTCCCATCCCACTCCTCCTGGATCCCAATATTTTGCTTAGTTTCTGTATCTGCTTAAACTCTGAAAAGGGTTTCACAGAGCTGTGTACCATGATTGACACCCAGGTTTTTGTTTTGAGTTCAATCAGAACTCGGAAAGATGTTTGAGGAGTTCAAATTTTCCCTCCAAAGGGCATGCAAGTTGCAGTTTCTGACATTTCATTTGGTTTTGTTAGCTCCCTCTGAGGACTTCTCTGAACTTGGCTGTAACCTAAGTAATCTGGTGCCATCTGCAGATGTTGCAATGTCACTGTTCACCCCCATTGTAGATTGGTAATAATTATAAAATATTTGCCATGCTATTTGTTCTATAGTATGTAATCCCCCTTGTTGTGCTTCTCTTCCTTCACAGGCACTTTAAGCTTTTCTGAGCCCATCCAATGCATTGAACATCTCATGGCAGTTTTCAACCTGACACCTTTTGACCCTTCCACATTCATCCTTACAGGCATCCCTGGCCTGGAACCTGCCCATTTCTGGATTTCCATCCCTTTCTCCACATTCTGCATTATTGGAATGTTGGGAAATTTCACAGTTCTGTATATTGTAGGCAAAGAACAGACCCTGCACAAGCTGATGTACCTGCTACTCTGCATGCTGGTGCTCAAAGACATAGCAATGTCTACCTCTGTCATTCCAAAGGCACTGTCTATATTTTGGTTCAATTTGAAAGGCATTACTGTGGCTGGCTGCCTCACCCAGATGGTCTTCGTTCACACAGTTTCTACTATGCATTCAGCTGTCCTTGTGACAATGGCC
This sequence comes from Gopherus evgoodei, assembly GCF_007399415.2. Lineage (NCBI taxonomy): Eukaryota > Metazoa > Chordata > Testudines > Testudinidae > Gopherus > Gopherus evgoodei. The sequence goes on from NW_022060089.1 coordinate 422,522, forward strand.
TTTGATCCCTACGTTTTCATATGTAACCCTCTGACATACGCCACCGTCCTCACCAACGCATGAATAGCTAAGGTAGGGCTAGTGGGTTTGATAAGAGCTGTTCTCTGCATCCTGCCTCTGCCCCTGCTCCTGAGCAGGTTACCATTCTGTGCCAACCGCATTATCCCCCATATGTACTGCGACCATATGGCTGTGGCAAAGACGTCATGTGGGGACATCACAGTGAACAGGCTGTACGGCTTGGTGATAGTGGTTTTAGTCATTGGGTTAGACCTGACACTCATTGCCCTGTCCTATGGTCTGATCATCAGGGCCGTCCTCAGAATCTCCTCCAAGAAAGCCTACCTGAAAGCCCTCAACACCTGTACAGCCCACATCTGTGTGATGCTGACTTATTATACTCCCTTCCTCTTCTCCACTCTGACACACCGATTCAGTCAGGGCTTCGCTCCCCACGTTCCCATCATCTTGGCCAACCTCCATCTTCTTGTTCCTCCCATGCTCAACCCTATCATTTATGGGGTCAAAACCAAAGATCTTAGTGACAAAATGTTCAAATATGCCTGCAGAATGTGATCACTGGGGGCTACTGACTTTAAACCTGTCTGACAAGCGGGAGAAACGAAATCTGCTTGTTAATCAAGGGTGCTCTTTTCTAGTTTCACTGAGCTCAGCATTGTGGGATTTCACAGTCTGAGAAGTTCCTCTCATCTAATGTTTTATCACTCCATCATCAAGCACTGATCTCTCGATTGCTGATTTCCCTTGCTCTCCCAATCAACTGACCATTTTCAGCAACACCCACCAGCCCTGATCCCCCCCCCACAACCTATCACTCATCCTGCCTGTTATTGTCAGTTCACCAGAAGAGACTGCAGTTTTCTGATGCAAGGTGTATTTCCAATAGTCCCTGTTTGAAAAAGGGTTCTTGGTCAGTTTGAAGAACAGAAGCTACACTTTCAGATAGCCAAAGTCAAAGAAATCAGCTACAATGCTGAACTTTTTTGTCAAGTATACAGTGATTTGGTGAACACATTTTACCTGATTTCTGTATGTCCATTATTTCAGGAGGCTTGGAAGATAAAGCAGAAGTTTCTATGGGAAAGTGCTAATACAAGAAAGCTGTAGCAGGAATTGAGAGTATTCTATAGCACTTACTAGGGAGAGTTCTGAAACTGTTTTTGACAAATGGATTGTATTACTGTCATAACATTTCTTCCCAGATCTGGACCTTAGCTTCCAAAATATGGGTGTTAGCATGAAATCCTCCAAGGTTAGTTACAAGCTTGGACCTGGAAATTGCTGCCACCAGCCAGGAATTATACAGTGCCTAGCTCACTGTGGTCTCCCCAAAACCTTCCCAAGGGACCCCAAGACCCAGATTCCTTGACTCTCACCACAAAGGGAAATAACCCACTTCCCTTCTCCCTCTTCCCCTCCAGGTGTTCCCTCCCTGAGTTCCTGGAGAGATATACAGATTCAAGCTCCGTGAATCTAAACAAAAGGATTCCACCCTCCCTGCTTCAAGTCCTTGAAACACAAGTACCGAGAGATCTAACCTCTCTCCCACCTCACCTAGAGGGTATGCAAGGTCAGGCTTAGTAAACACAAAGAGACTTTCCCCCTCCCTTCGTTTCTTAGCCTTAACCAGTGAAAAACACTCAAACAGGTCTTGAAAAGAAAGCTTTTTATAAAAAGAAAGAAAAAGGACATAAAATGGTCTTTGTATTAAGGTGAAAATATACAGGGTCAATTGCTTAAAGGGAAAAAAATGAATAAACAGCCTTATCCAAAAAGAATACAATTTAACACATTCCAGCAACTACACACATGTAAATACAAAAAAACAATATAAACCTATTGTCTTACTATCCTTGTACTTACAATTTGGAAACAGAAGATTAGGAAGCCTGGAGCTAGAAAAATCACTCTCAGAGCCTAGAGGGCACAGACCCAAGACAAAGAACAACGAACTCACACCCCAAATTTCCCTCCACCTAGATTTGAAAAAGTCTTGTTTCCTGACTGGTCCTCTGGTCAGGTGTTTCAGGTTAATGTTTGTTAACCCTTTTATAGGTGAAAGAGACATTAACCCTTAGCTATCTGTTTATGACAATTACTCTGGATTTGAGGGGTGTGTACCCCAGAATGTGATCAAGCCAATTACAATCATATGATGTGCACTCAGCCACTATGAATTACAAAAATTGAATTCCACATAGTTTAGGATTAATTGGAAGGAAGGCTTTTAGATGCAAGGTCAAAATGTAGCTAGCAGTTTTTGCCAATATAAATGGGAGGAGTTGGACAGATGTGAATAAGGGAGATTGAAAGAAAATAAATGCATGAAAACCTTGAGTCTAGACACCTCTTATAGTAGAAGTTTAATGAAAATTGGGAAAAGTCATGATCCTATGTGTGTTGTAAAAGTTACTAAAGAATAGCTAACACAATGTACTTTAGAGCAGTCCTATGAAGCCATCTTGAGAGACTTTTTCCTGGCACTGTTTCTCCCCAGCAAGTGAGCTACTGGCCACTGCGAACCTGTTGTTAATTACTCAATGCCATTCCAGATGTTAGGTGAAATAGCTGGGATGTTCTAAACCTATTGCTTATGTCTGTGTATGCTTAAATCTAATAAACCGTGGAGTTAGACGATTGCATGATTACTTGTATTTGATTCATGATTGCTGAGTTCCCACTGATTTATTCCAGAGACCGCCTGGAGTGAAATAGTTAAATTACTCTTGCTGGGGATTCTGGAAACCCCAGGTTACAGACTGCTGTCTTAAGCTACGACATCGCCTTGGGGTCCAATAACTTACCACTTTGCGCAGTTGATTTTGGAAACACTTTCAGCTGGAACTTTCAAAATACACACTAACCATTTCCATTGTCAAAGACATCAAAAGTATGAGTTGAGAATTCATCTTGGAGTGTGGGAAATGGATTACACAGAAACTGCCACCAAAAGTTCAGTGATTGAATTGTTTTCAGTACTAAGACCTTCTCGACCTATAATGGCTGATATTCCATTTTTGCCATTGTTTTGTAGAGACCCTGGAGAGTTGAAGCAGCAGTGGATAGTTTTGTCTCATACTCAGGACAACCAAGTTTAGCAGTTTTGAACTGAATTTCTCAAACACACAGATGTTGCTGAAGACAAAGACTTTAGCAAACTTGGCTTGTTTGCTCTTTCATTGGTGTCACTACCTTTTAGCAATGCTGCAGTTGGATGTTATTTGGATGAACTTGATAAAAACTAAACAGCTCAACAAGATGCAAGTGAACGTTTTAGAGAACATTCTTTATGTGGGGATGTACACGCAGCCACACATGATCTATTGTGAACGGTTTGCAGCAATGAAAGAAATGATTGCACTGGTGACTGCTGAGATGTATGATCAACAGCAGAAACGTACTTCTGATGAAGACAGCAAGGATGAAATGTTGCCTTTTACAGACTAACAGTAACAAACTAATTCAACTCAAAATATGAACATTCACTTCTGTCACTGAATGCAAATAGAAATAATATAATAATGTTCTTGCTGTTTTTACACTACATACATTTTGGACTACTTTGGGTCTTTTTTGACACCGGTATTTGCTGGTTTTTGTTTGAAACTCCTGCCAACCTTGAATCAGGATACGAGTATCAGTATTGTGGGTTTAATTTTGAATTCCTTTGTAGTCTCAGAGATTTGTTGCTAATGTGGATGAACTCCTGCTGGGACTTGTACCTTTTTAAAAAAATCAGATCTGTAGTAGGTATGTAATGAAAGCTTTCATTTGTTATCTGATGTATAAATGAATGTGTGAATAAAAAGACCCCTTTGTTTCAAGAAATAGATGGGGCTACTTTTAGGTTAAGTTTCACGCGATTATGGGCTATTAATGCAGTAGAAATGTGGAAAACTTGAGCAGCACCTCAAGCTGAGCTAGAGGCAGAGTAGCAGGAGTAAGAAACACAAGGGCCAGAGAAACAGCCCAGAAGGTAGATGTGGGCTTGAGCCTGAGCAGTGGTGCTGAGACACAGCTGGGGGGCTGCAACTGGAGCACACCAGAACAGGCAGCTGGGTCAGCACAGACCAGATGTGCCAGTGGGGAGCCAGAACTGAGCTACAGTAGGGAGTTTGGGACCACAGCCATTCAAAAGGCCTTTGCCCCTTACTGAACACATTGACTGTACTTTCTCTGTATTGTAGCCCATAAGTTTGCATCTGTACATGTCATATTGTTAGTATAGTTTTATTGTTGATTTCAGACACACCATATACATTCACATTTAGAGACATTTTTAAGGCTTGCCCCTGTGTCAACTGGAGCTCCACACTTCTTATTCCTTGCTTGGAGAATGCACCAACATTTTGTTTCACATGTGTCTGTATAGCCCCCAAACCTTACCCAACGCTGATATGGCCCCATGTAACATCTCAATATCAAATGAGTTTAAAAATCCAGCTACAACACCAATACCAGCTACAAAATATTCCCCTTTACCTGTTGTATTTCATATAGTCCAATCTCCCCATTGTCCCCATGCTTGTAGTAGAGGTAAGGCATATGGTTTGCACTCTGAATGTTGTGTACTTATGTTTATTTGCATTCCTTCCAACCGGACTGATTGGTCCACTATGGCTGGGGCTTCAATTACTTCTCCCTTTCTATACGAGTGTTCATCTGCCATTATTCTTGGATCAAACTTCTTTTCTGATATTTGATTGATAAACATAAACAACGGACCATATCCCTGAAAATCTACTCCCCTTTTAATTTTCCTAAAGCAACTTAATCTTCTCATTATAGAAGAATCCAGTATTTTACTAGTTTCCCGTATTTTGAGAGCCATTGACTCATTCCATCCCACATGAATATTAGCCAGTTCCTTTTCTTGAATGACATCTAAAGTGATTACATAAAATCCCAAACTCCAAAAAGTACCATTCAGAGTATTCATATTCAGATTTTTCTCATCCTAATTAAATCTAAACATTAGTTGACATCCCCCACCCTTAGTATATACAAGCATGTTCATTGCTCTTCCAAACTTTTTGGTTTTAGATAGTCCCATGTCACATTTTTGCCATCTTCCCATCATACCTCAAATTTTATCTCAAAAGGTTTCTATTTACATCTGCTTTTCCTTGGTCCTGTTTTTCCTGTCCTGTCCCATGAGTAGTCAAATGTGTTATCCTCTTTGAACCATACCTCCATCCTAGAGGTACTCCCATATGTATATCCACATACCCCTAAATTTCCCCAAATATTCAAAAAAATATAAAAGCCAAAAACTATATTTTCACCTTTCAGGATGCTATTGATTTTTCCATTTCCCCTGAATTACTAAGATCCTTAATACTGAAGCCATGGCCATTATTCCATAGGCTCTCAGAAAATTGGATGATGGGGCAACAGAAAGTCAGATGGAATTCAAAGGTGATAAATGCAAAGTAATGCACATGGCAAAATACAATCCCAACTATATATACAAAATGCTGGGGTCTAAGTTAGCTGTTACCACTCAAGAAAGAGATCTTGGAATCATTCTGGATAGTTCTCTGAAAACATCCACTCAGTGTGCAGTGGCAGTCAAAAAAGCGAATACAATGTTGGGAATCATTAGGAAAGGGATGGATAATGAGCCAATAAATATCATATTGCCACTATATAAATCCATGGAATCTTGAATACTGTGTGCAGATCTGGTCACCTCATCTAAAAAAAACCCCACAAAATAAAAAAAGCTTTTGGTTGGTATCTAAAAGAAATACAGGAGCTTTAAATACAAAAATCATTAAAATTAATATTTACTAACACACTTCAGATGGGCAGAGAAAAGGAACCAGGAGCCTGGAGGACAAGACACTCAGCTGGTGTGGGAGAAGGAAAAGGATGAAATGCTGCAGGACGGTGTGACCAAGGCAGAGGAACAGCTGGAGTTCAGAGAGAAACACAGTGAAGAGAGGCAGCTGCGGAGGATGAGGGAGATAGCCCAGCTGGAGGAGAGAATGGGGGCATGGTTTCTGGAACATGGCTGAAGGTTGAGAAAGGAGGGCAGAGGGCAGCAGAAGGACGTCTTGGCAGTGGGTTACACTAGATGACCCTTGCAGTTCCTTCTAACTCTGTAATTCTGACTCTTCTGAGCAGCTGGCCACCAAGGCTCAGGCCCATAAGATGATTAGTCCAACCACAAAACCATGTTCAGCTCTCTGCGATCCCTGCTCCCCATGGAAGCTGCTGACTGTGAGGCCGCTGACTGAGTCTCCTCCCCGAGAACCTGGTTTTGGCACTGCTGCAATCAATGCAGCAACATTGAGTTTGCAGGTCTGGTGAAGACATGCTAAATCAACGTGAGAGTGCTCTCCCATCTGTACTTCTGTACTCCACCACCCTGAGAAGCATAAGGGAAGTCGATGGGAGAGTGTTTCCCATTGACACAGCGCGATGTAGACACCACAGTAAGTGGATTTAGCTACCTTGACTTCAGTTACATTACTCACATAACTCAAGTTATGGATTTACCATGGTAGTGTAGAGGTGCCCTGAGTCAGGAAGGTGGTTGTTTTTGAGTTTCTGCTGTGAGCAGAGCTTTGCATTGTGTTTATTGTGGCATGTGCTTCGTGGATTTTCAGCCCAACACATTAAAATATGGTACAACAGTAATCTAAGTGCAAGGGTGCAAGTAATGTCAGTGGCTGCCTTTAGGGAAAGAAAAGCTGGTGCAGAGAAAAGAGCATTTCACACTAAGTGGGAAGAAAGTTACATGTTCACTGAAAGTACTGGACAACGGAGCTTTGTGTGCAGATGATAGTTGTGTAGAAGGAGAACGATGTTAGCGAACATTACATGTATCGCTCTAGTGAAGGACTGGAAAAACAAACATCAAAAGCAGAGAAAAATGCTGATAAAACCTGCAACTATACAAACTACAAGACTGGCTGCATTGAGCTAGAGAAATGCCAAAAGCCTTTGGGGGATGGGGATGTGGTCAAAAGATGTCCAGTCCAGATAGCTCAGGCATTTGGGGATGACAAAATAGCAACACATTTTGAAAGCATGTATGTGGCAGAGCGAGCATATAACCCCAGACTAGGGTAGCAGGGGTTCAGGAGCTGCTTTGGGCCAGAAAAGCCCTGCTCCACCACTCTCACAAATAATACCAGAATTGGAGGAAGAGCTAAAAAGAGGGAACTCCAGTTAGATGGGGCAGCTCTGGGAAAGGGGTGGCTCTTGAGCTTCCCAGGGGGCCAGCAAAGCCTCCTCCCTTGCGGAAATAGGACACGGATCAGCAGCAATGCCTGGTGCAACAAACACCGTCCTTTCTCCAGTCCCCAAGGGCAGTGGGGAATCTGACAGTGAGACTTCAAATCCCAGTTTTATCCTGGTACGATCATGAAGATGGACCCTGGTGATGACAGGAAGGTGTTACTTACCACCTTCGAGGAGGTGGTGGTAGCAATGCAGTAGCCCCCTGAATATTGAGCTGTCTTGTTAGCCCCCTCCCCCCCAACTAGACCAGCCTAGGCCACCAACTCGGGGCTTAACCTGATGGCTGCTGAGGATTACCCCCGGGGCCAGCATTAGGGGCTAACAAGCAGGGAAATTGCCTGGAGCTAAATAGAACAGGAAGTGCCACAAAGCGAAGTTATATCGTTTATGCATAGCCACTGTGAGTAAATGTTATGTGAGTATTAAAGTAATGTAATCATCAAAAGTGCTTCAGAAAAAATCTTCAAAAATAAATCGCACTAAAGCAGAGGTTTTCACACCGTGGAGTGTACCCTGCTAGGGGGCATGGGGGGATGTTCGGGAGCGGTGAGTGGCAATGCCAGGCTGCTCAGGCTTCTGCCCCAGGCAACAAACGCTGCCTTTGGCCCCAGGCAATGGGTCCACTCCTTATTTTTTCTCCTGGCCCCCAGGGAGTCTAACACCAGCCTTGATTACCATAGAGTAAAGGCAGCTCTCCTTGGATATCATGAAAAGACACACTGACGTTGCTTTCATGAAGAGAAATATAGACAGGGGTCTGGCACCAGGTCATGCCACAGAGACTGAGGGAACACGGCTGGCGATGGCTAAAACCTGAGTTCAGTACCTGCTGCCATTGGGGCTGACAGCTCTTCAGGCCCCCCACTGCCAGCACTGGCTGACAGTTCTGGCTCTGACACCCCAGCGCTAAAGTGGACAATGTCATGGAAGTCTCTGAAAGTCCAGGATTCTGGGATCAAAGTGACATAATCTTATCCTTAGCCACGTCTAAGAGGAAATTACTTTGGTGAATGGGGTAGTAACTGAATCCCAGCAACTGAGGCAGTGGCCACATTTTGAGCCCAGGTGAGAATGACTCTACTCTTTGGAGCAAGTCAGTGACTGTTGTAACTGTTCCCCAGAGTGTCAGCTGGCCGTCGTTAAGTGCTGGAGGCTGAAATGTTGTTGTCTCGGTAACATTGTTCAGGCTGCTCAGTGCCTGTGTCCTTGGAGTTCCAGTGTTATCAGTATTAGTAGAATAGGCAGCCTGCTCATTCAGTAGACCTCGATGTTACTCATTAAGAAAGACCACTGGCACGGTTTGGTGACAAAGGCACTCCACCAAGTTTATTGCCGTCAAAGCAAGGCCATTACTCCCTCCCTCCATGGTTTCAGGTATGCTAATATCTGAGTGCCAACTGGCTCAGTCAGCAGCAGGAGTCTCTGCTTTCCCCTCCTAGACAAATCATTTTTATTCATTCTGTTGTCAAACTATCTTATCTTTTACAAAAGTAGGATTTGTTACAGGACCCCTGGGGTGCAACCTGGGACTGTGCACACTTAACTCTCTCACAAAGCTGTCTCTCACAAAGCCTTGCTTCTGACCAGCAGCAACCCCTCACAGTGCTCTTATCATTCAGCACAGCCACAGGTGGAGACCCCCACATCCAGCTAGATTGCATGAATGGTCCCAGAGCAACTCATGAATTAAGCAGAGAAAGGCACCAAAGCCAAATCGCCTCCTCCCACCCCCCAGCACTAGATCTCTGGAATATACTGTCTTGCATAGTCCAAGATGATCCATGCAGATGTATTAATTGGTTCACCACCTCATCAATTGAAAGTGGATCTACACCAGCCCTTATGAAACCTGAGTAGAGTTGCCACATACTTCACACAAACTCACTGGTAAAGATGAACAGTAAAACAAATGTGTTGACTATAAATGATAGTTTTAAAGCGATATTAAGTGATAGCCAAAAAAGTCAGTTAGTTTCCAAAAGAAATAAAATAGAAGCATGAAGTGTAAACTCTCAAACTTACTAGACTGGGCAACATCTAGATCTGGGGTCGGCAACCTGTGGCACATGTGCCAAATATGGCACGCGAGCCGATTTTGAACGGCTCGCAGCCACCTGCCGCAGTCCTGGCCCTCAGCCCCCCCCGCCCACCGCTCTCCCCTGTGGGAGCAGGACGCAGAAGCTTGGTTCTGTGGCAACCAAGCTTCCATCTCCCGCACTTCTTCCCCCGGCGTGGTGCTTTCCTGCCCCTACCCCTCTCTTTCCCTGCGCCCATCAGCTGATGGCCCTAGCGAGGGGGAGGCGGGAAGAGCAACACTATGCAGGCAGCTCCCTAGAGGGGACAGAGAGAGATGGGGACGGAGCCTTGGGGAAGGGGTGGAACAGGCATATCTCTTCCAGCCCCCTCCCTGAGCCGTTCAGGGCAGGGGGTTGGGAGCATCCCTATGGGCCAAGCACCACAGCCCTCTGCTCTAATCCCCCCCACACACTGTCTTCTGTCCTACAACCCCATGCCCCCAGCCCTCTGCCCTGACCCCTCACACACTCAGTATTCTGCCCTGCAGCCCCCATACCCCCAAGCCCTGACCCTTGAACCCCCCCACATCCCCAACCTTCTGCCCTGACCCCCCGCACACACTCAACTTTCTGCCCTGCAGCCTTCATACTCCCCAGCCCTCTGCCCTGACCCTTGAGCCCCCCACACACTGAACTTTCTGCCCTGACCGCCCCCCACACTCAGCCTTCTGCCCTGCAGCCTCCATACCCCCCAGCCCTCTGCCCTGACCCTTGAACCCCTCCACACACCCCCAACCTTCTGCCCTGACCCCCTGCACACACTCAGCTTTCTGCCCTGCACTCCCAAACCCCGAGCCCTCTGCCCTGACCCTTGAACCCCCCCACACACCCAGCCTTCTGCCCTGCACCCCCAAACCCTGAGCCCTCTGCCCTGAACTCTGCCCATCCCAATACACACCCAATCTTCTGCTGTGCATCCCCACAGCCCCATCCCTCTTCCCTGACCCCCCCACACACTCAGCCGTCTGCCCTGCAGCCCCCATACCCCTCAGCCCTCTACCCTGACCCTTGACCCACACACACACCCAGCCATCATCCCTGAACACCCCCCCATCCCAGCCTTCGGCCCTGACCCCTGAAACGACCCCACCCAGGTCTGGGGTCCTGGCTGCAGGCACTGCTCAACCAGCTGCTGGCCTAGGTGAACAGAACCCCAGGTTGGTGGTGTAGGATCAGCATTTTAATTTAATTTTAAATGATGCTTCTTAAACATTTTGAAAACCTTGTTTACTTTCAATACAATAGTTTAGTTATATAACATAGACTTACAGAAAGAGACCTTATAAAAATGTTAAAAAGTATTACCAGCACACAAAACCTTAAATTAGAGTGAATAAATGAAGACTTGGCACATCACTTCTGAAAGGTTGCCGACCCTTGATCTAGATTAAGCATTTTTTCCAACCCTGTGGCTATTGCAATCCTTAGTCAACTGGTTTCAATCTTGAAATCTGGATCAGTCTCCTTAGCTGGTGTTTTCAGTCTTCGCCTCAGTGTCCTTGTTGCTTGCAGCAAAGGTGGGGGCAGGAGAAGTGCCCCACATGTAGCCACTTAGTTCTGTTTTATACAGAGCACAAGTCCAGGCATGTCTGGGGGCCTTGCTGAGTCTCCAGGCCAGGCTGAATAATTCCCCTGGTGTAGCTGCATGCAGGTGAGTCATTCAGTTGTAACTTCCTCGCTGGACAATGGATGGTGATTTCTGTTCAAAAACATCCACCCAGGAATTGGTTACCTCCCTTGTCATCATCTCTGTAGAGCCAGTATCCCAAATCCACAGAATATTTTAGAGAAAACCACACAATTCCAATCTTATAATTTCATATATATTGATGATACACATTTGGATAGAACAATGATGTTCAGCAGATTGTAACCTTTCCCCAGATACCTTACATGGCATGCTTTATATGTAATATCACAATTATATACAGAGGAGGAATATGGGGGTTACAGGGCATTTCCCCAATGTATAGTATGTCACAGGATATATCTGCACTAGCTGGAATATATTAGCATAAATACATAGTACCTAGCACACTAGCAACAACTTTGTCAGTGTCATGTGATGAACAGTGAATTTGTGAATATCTGCTTTAATACCTGGCTTGACTTTGGTTCACGCCTCTGGTTCAGTCCTCAGATCTTGCACCAGGCCTTGGATCTTGCACTGCTCCAGGCTCTCGCTCGCTACCACACTGGCGAGTCCTAGGAGAATACTTAAAGCCCCTCTCTTCCCACCCCTCAATCTTGATAACCTAGTTGAAAGGACAGGCATGGTGTGACCAGGGCCCATCGGGGGCCACTCAGTTAGGGTGAACTACAAAGAATAGAGCAGGCAACCCTCCAGCAAGCTGGATATTAGATTTTGTAAATCTAAGTATTGGATATTCCAATACTTAGATTTACAAAACCAGCAGAAACAAGCTTCTGTTAAACCTCACTGGTTACTCAGAAACCCGCAACAGAGCTCTATTAAAATAACTACAGCTCAGGCCTTCACCTAGGTGCACAAGTCAAATATGATGAGGATTACTGAAAATCTCATTTCATCATAGGAAAGAAAAGGTTCTCTCAATCCCAAAGGATTGGACACATGACCTCCCAGGTTATTGAGTATTCCAAATCTTATACAAATACAGGCTTACAGCCAATTGTTAGTAATTAGACTAAAATGTATTAAAAGAACCAAGAGAGTGTATGGTTAAAAGATCTGTGTATGTACAGACGTGAATTCATTTCTTGAAGTTCAGATACATAGGAGAGATGGTGAGCTTTGTAGTTGCAAAGAGTTCTTTGAGAAATAGTCCATAGGTTGTAGTCCAAAGTTTATATTTCAAGGCAGCACAGTCAGAACTGGGATCTCTGCCCTTGTGCCTTAGGCTTCCCCTGCGTGAAATCTCAGTTAGATCTGAGTTAAACAGCATCAGCACCCAAGGGGCTTTTATACATTTTTCTAGCATCCACTTGCCCATACAGTCCTGGGTAAACAATAGGCTTTAGATGTAACCTTCTGTTTTCTAAACACCACTGGTAATCAGTTACACAGATCAACAAAGGGCAATTTATCCATTAGGCAAACTATCATCACAAACTGCAGAGAGACATGTAGACAATGATCTTACTTCACCCAAGATTCACCTAAATGTTAATATTCCCTTTTGCCCTGACAATTTGACCTTCTGTTAACAGCAAGTCACTTCTTATTCCTGAGGCTCACAGGCTGAAGCTCTCCAGAGTCTATTTTCTGCTCTTCCCACTGCTCACGGAGCAGAGGGAATTGCCTGAGAGTCCTGGCCAACATGAGAGTCCTCAGGGACTGTACAGGGGAATCATAACGGTTGTTGGACAGCACAACAAGTGTCAGACGACCGAGACTCATACGCTGATTCTCAGGGTCCTGTCTTCCTGTCACAGTAAGGAGATTTCCTCTCTGCAGAGTGGCATTTTGGTGAGTTGCCTGTTTCTGCATTAAAGTTAGTGCTGAGGGCTCAGAGAGGGCTCCAGGGTTCATATCAAGAACCAAGAATTCATTGGCACAAACATCTTGAATTGCTTAATATTGTCAGAAACACCAAGGGATTTACCTGGAATAATTGAAACTAAAAATGTATTAGAAACAGTTTAGACAAATATTTGTTTTTCAGATCAATTCCTTGTCTCTTACTGGGTTCTTCTATCAGTCTCAGTAACTTCCTTTTTTGGACAGGTTTCAGAATAGCAGCCGTGTTAGTCTGTATTCGCAGAAAGAACAAGAGTACTTGTAGCACCTTAGAGACTAACACATTTATTTCAGCATAAGTTTTCGTGGGCTAGTGGGCTGTAGCCCATGAAAGCTTATGCTGAAATAAATTTGTTAGTCTCTAAGGTACCACAGGTACTCCTGCTCTTTTTCCTTTTTTTTGGTCTATGTGTTTTTTCCTCTGGTTCACTCAAGCGTTCCAATTGAGCAACTTCACTGGCCTCTTAGGAAGTGCAGCCAAGACCTCTGCAGTGGGTATCTGTGTTATCAATTTTGCACAAGAAGAATGTGATATTACACAGGATTCTCATAGTGGAAAGATTCTGCTCTCACATTCTGACCTCGTTGAGTCACTCCAGATTTACACTGATCTCCCTGAGAACAAAATCTGGGCCCCTGTATGTTTTGGAATCCCCATCTTTAATGCCTTGTCTCAGAACACCATATAAATTGGGGGTTTCCTTCAGACTTTTTCAGCACCATAGAGAATAGAGCTCTCTGTAGCAGGATGTGAAGCTGGGCGTGATTTTCAAAGCTGGGGGCTGAAATTAAACACTAAGGATGAAATATTGGACCATTGAGTTCAATGGCAGAACTCTCAGCATTGCCCAAGTTCGCCCTAAATCCCCAAGCAAGGACTTAAATGAATGTCCTGATTCACACCGGCCACGAACCTCCAGTGAGTTCAACTGGAGTTGTCCTGTCTCTGCTAAAGATTGGGTGAGCTCATTTGAACCAAAAAGGAGCTGACAGGAGAGTTGCTGAAATCCTTAGAAGTTCATAGAATCACAGAAGATTAGGGTTGGAAGAGACCTCAGGAGGTATCTAGTCCAACCCCCTGCTCAAGCAGGACCAACCTCACTAGAACAACCCAGCAAGGGCTCTGTCAAGCCAAGCCTTAAAACTCTAAGGATGGAGATTCCACCACCTCCCTAGGTAACCCATTCCAGTTCTTCACCACCCTCCTAGTGAAATAGCGTTAGGCGCCCTGGTCCCCTAATCATTTTCGTAACTGAACAATTAGGATAACATTTTTTTTCCAGGGAGAAAGGGAGGGTCTGCTTTCTCTGTGGCCCTGGGTCTCCGCATCTAGACAGGATGAGAAGCATCAAAAGACAGTAAAAAATAAAAGCGTGTTTCTGGCTTACAGGAAACCAGAGGTGTTGGAAAACTCACTGTAGGAAGCTCAGGGATGCACAATGTTAATGTGTGTTGGGGTGGAGGGGAGAAGGAGCGTGCAGTATGTACATCACAGTGAAACAGGGTCCTGAAACTGGACAAAACAGGGACTGGACATCCTGCCTAATGCACAGAGCAAAGAGGCATAAAGAGAATCCCTAGGATAGAGGGTGTCTCAGACTGTAACGGAATGTGGACCACACTACAGCAGATTGTTTCTGACCAATCTCCCAGCTGGACCATCCCTCCTCCCGTGAGCAGCCCCACTACAGTCTTGTGGGAACGTCAGCAACTACCAACATGGAATAGCTGCCTCACGAAGGGGTGTCTGGGTTTCTAGCAGGCTGCAATACATTAAAGCTTTGTGTCATTTTGAGAAAAAGTTACTTACACTCCGACATGCATCTGACGATGTGGATATTCCCCCATGAAAACTCATGCTCCAATACATCTGCTAGTCTATAAGGTGCCACAGGACTCTTTGCTGCTTTTACTCACACTGTCTCCTTTTAGTCTCCATGTCCTCTCTCCCTCCCACCGCATCTGTCTCTCTTTTCTTCCCTGTACAGCCTGAGCTGCTGCTGCGGTTCCCTTCATTGGAATAGGTCCCTTCACTGAATAGGTTCCTTTTCCCGGATGCAGGCAGACACTGTGCTTAACCTAGTCTGAGGAGAAATTTCTATGAGCTGCCTCTCTCGGATCTGGCACTTAATTATGGTCCCGGCTGAGGGGTATCATTGTGTGGCAGGACTGGAAGTTATGGGGTGGAGAACATACATTGACAAGTGGCCAGCACTGGAGGTTTTGTGGCAGGGACTGGGATATATACTGAGGTGGGCAGTACTGAGTGTAATGGAGGTGAGGAGAAGAATATAGATGGACAAGCAGGCAGTGCTGAGGGTTGTGGGGGTAGGTAGGGAGATCTATACAGAGAAGCAGGCAGCACTGTGGTTTGTTGGGAGAGGCTGAAGGTGTAAAGTTTCACTATCCATGTACATGTCCAAACCCTTCCTCATCCTTGCTTAGCTCATGGCCTCAAATACATCTTGTGGCAAGGAGTTCCTCAGTCTATTTAGGCATTGAGGGAAGAAAACATTCTATTTTTATCAGTTTTGAATTTACCACATTTCAGTTTAGTTGAATGTCCTCTTGATCTTGTGTTATGAGGCAGGGAGAATATATTCTCCATCTACTCTACCTGTGGGTATTTTCTCATATTTCCTCTTATTCATCTCCTCTGTAACATAACAATCCCAGTCTTTTCAACCTCTCTCTGTATGAGAGTTTCCCCAGGCCCTTGATCATTCTCCTTGCCCTGGACATAACCCCTCTAGTCTGCAATATCCTGTGTGAGAAGGGTGCACAATACTACACCGAGGAGACCAGATACGATGAAACATTGAATGATTGATCTCATGGCATTGTATTTTCTGTATGATTTCCCATCCCACTTCTCCTGGATCCCAATGTTTTGCTTAGTTTCTGTCTGCTTGCTCTATGAAAAGGGGTTCACAGAGCTGTGTACCATGACACCCAGGTCCTTGTCCTGAGTTCATATAGTTAAATCAGAACCTCGCTCTTTCAGTTCCCTTAGAAGACTTCTCTGGACTTGACCCTGAGCTAAATAATATGGTGCCACCTGTAAATGTTGGCACTGCACTGATCACTTCCAGTTCTAGATTGTTAACTATACAATATTTATCATACTATTTTCTATAACCGCTCTTCGCTATGCTTCTCTCCCTTCATAGGCACCTGGAGCATTTCTGAGCCCAATCGATGCATTGACCACCTCATGGCAGCTTTCAACATCACCTCTTCCCACCCTTCAACATTCATCCTAATAGGCATCCCAGGCCTGGAAGTTGCCCACGTCTGGATTTCCATCCCTTTCTCTACATTCTACATTATCGGCCTGTTGGGAAATTTCACAGTTCTGTTTGTTGTATACAAAGAGCAGACTCTCCGCAATCCAATGTACCTGCCGCTCTGCATGCTCGCACTCACAGACATTGCCACACCTACCTTCATTATGCCAAAGATATTGTGTATATTTTGGTTCAATTTGAAAGGCATTACTGTGGGGGGCTGCCTCACTCAGATGTTCTTCCTTCATGCTGTTTCTCTTATGCACTCTGCCGTGCTAGTGACAATGGCCTTTGATCGTTATGTTGCCATTTGCAAGCCTCTGAGATACACTATCATCCTCACTAACACAAAAATAGCTAAGCTAGGGCTAGTAGGTTTGATAAGAGCTGTTCTCTTCATTATGCCCCTGCCTCTGCTCCTGAGCCGGCAGCTATTCTGTGCCAATCGCATTATCCCCCACACGCAATGTGAGCACATGGCTGTGGTGAAGATGTCGTGTGGGGATATTACAGTGAACAGGACATACGGCTTGGTGCTATTCTTCGTAGTCATCACGTCAGACTTGACGCTCATTGCCCTGTCCTATGGTCTGATAATCAAGGCTGTTCTCAGACTTTCCTCCAAGAAAGCCCACCAAAAAGCCCTCAACACCTGCACAGTCCACATCTGTGTGATGCTAACGTATTATACTCCTGGCCTCTTTTCCAACCTGACAAGCCGGCTTGGTCAGGGCTTCGCTCCCTACATTCACATCATCTTGGCTGACCTGTATCTCCTTATCCCTCCCCTGCTCAACCCTATCATTTATGGAGTCAGAACCAAAGAGCTTCGTGACAAAGTGGGCAAATACATCTCCAGAAAGTGATCACAGGAGGTCACTGATTGAAACCTGTGTGACAAGAAGGAGAAAGTATATCCCCTCTTTAATCAAGGGTGCTTTTCCGAGTTTGGTTGAGCTCAGTGTTGTGGGAAAATTTACCTGATTTTCTATGTCCAATACTTCAGGAATAAACCAAAGACTAACAGTAACAAACTAATTCAATACAAAATGTGGACATTGACTTGCACCATGGAATGCAATTAGAAATAATTAATATGATAATATTACTGTTTTCTCAGCATGTAAATTTGGGAATAATTTGGGGCTATATTTAATGCCTCCATTTGTCATTTTTTTTTGCATGAAACATCTGCAGCACTCAATCAGGATTCAAGTATCTGTACTGGTGTTTGATTTGGAATTTGATTGTCACTTTAGAGGTGTGTTGCTAATGTGGATAAACTCCTGATAGGGCTTGTAGGTTTTCCGTTTTTTTTTAAGTATAAAATCTGTACTAGGTATCTAATGAAAGCTTTCATTTGTTATTTTATGTGTAGGCCAACGTGTGAATAAAAAAAGTTTCAGGAAATAGATTGGGCTACCTTTATGTTAGTTTTTAAGTGATTTGGAGCTATTAATGCAATTCTCAGGACCTCAAGCTGGGCCAGAGGCAGTGCAACAGTGCTGAGGCAGAGTCATGGATCTGGAGCTGGATCCGACCAGAGCCAGGAGATGGGGCAGCACAAACCATCTGTGACAATGGGGAGCCAAGGCTGAGATACAGTGGGGTGTTGCAGGGACATAGCCAGGACAGTGGATGCCAGCCATGCCACAAGTAACACATCAGCTAAGTGTGATGCACAACCGTGGAGAGTAAGGTGCAATCGCCATGCAGGAAACATCACCTGATCAAAGACACTTGAAGATCAGACTCAGTGGGGGGACATGGATCCAATGGGAGGGTAGATGCTGGGAAGAAGGGTTTTGCCACTAGGCTGTGGGTTCTCTTGTCCCTCTGTAGCAGTTGGTTGCCACTCCCAGTATCTTGTGAGTATTCTTCCACTGTAACTAAACAACAAAGGAAAAGAAGAGGCAAAAAGGCATCTTTTAAAAAACGGAAGTTAAATTCAATTGAGGAAAATAGAAAAGAGCATGAACTCTGGCAAACAAAGTGTAAAAATAGAGTTAGGAAAGCCAAAAAAGAATTTGAAGAACAGCTGGCCAAAGAGTCCAAAAGTAACAGCAAGTATTGTTTCAAGTATATCCGAAGCAGGAAACCTGCTAAACAGCAAGTGAAGCCACTGCATGATTGAGATGGTAAAGGAGCACTTAAAGACAATGACTTCATGGGCAGAGAAACTAAATTAATTCTGTGCATCAGTCTTCATGGCTGAGGATAAGAGGGAGATTCCCAAATCTGAGCCATTCTTTTTAGGTGAAAAGCTCAGGAACTGTCTCAGATTAGGGGTCATTAGAAGAGATTTTGGAGCAAATGCATAAATTAAAAAGTAATACAGTGCCAAGACCAGTTAGTGAGCTAGGAAGGATACTATTCAACATATTCATAAATGATCAAGACAAAGGGGAAACTGTGAGATGGCAAAGTTTGGAGATGATACAAAACTACTCAAGATAGTTAAGTCCAAAGCAAACTGCAAAGATTTACAAAGGGATCCCATAAAATTGAGTGACAGGGCAATAAAGTGGCAGATGAAATTCAGTGTTGAGAAATGCAAAGTAATGCACATTTGAAAACATAACCTCAACTCTACATATAACATGATAGGGTCTAAATATGGTGTTAAAACTCAAGAAAGAGATTTTGGAGTCACTGTAGATAGTTCTGTGAAAACATCCACTCAATGTGCAGCAGCAGTCATAAAAGTGAATAGTATGTTGTGAATCATTAAGAAAGGGATAAATAATGAAACAGAAAATATCATATTTACTCTATGTAAACCCATCGTATGCCCATGCCTTGAATATTGCGTGCAGATCCAGTCATTCATGTCCAAATAGATATATTGGAATTGGAAAAGGTTCAGAAAAGGGCAATAAATGATTTGGGGTGTGGAACAGCTGCCATATAAGGAGAGATTGATAAGATTGGGACTTTTCACTTTGGAAAAGAGACGACTAAAGGGAAATATGACAGAGGTCTATAAAATCATGACTAGTGTGAAGAAAGTAAATAAGGAAGTGTTATTTATGCCCTCTCATAGCACAAGAACTAGGGGGGTCACCAAATGAGATTAATGAGCAGCAGTTTAAAACAAACAAAAGGAAGTATTTCTTCCCACAATGCACAGTCAACCTGTGGAAAACCCATCTCCATTTCTTTCAATCTCTATGCCCATTTGAGGAGGTCTATACTCACCCTCAGGCTTTCTGTTTGTAACAGTTTCTGTTTCCACCACTTGTACTTAACTTAACTGACACTGCTGGGGCAAGGCCTTGGCAATCCTGTGGGACAAGTGTGCACGTCTGTATTGCATCAAAAAGGAGGAAACTTTTATTTTACACCTATCTCTGATTTAATCCCATATCCTGCAAACCTCCTTTGTCTTCTGGAAGTCTCTGGGGTTCCTGCTGTTAGTGTGAGGACAATGTGTGAGTGTGACTTACAGGTTTCAGGCCCTTAAACTGGGAGGTAACTGTAGTGAGGATAGGCTCTGCCCTTTCCATCCTCCCCCACTCCCAATGCTCTAGTGGCCTATAAATAGGCTTGGAGAATTCAGTTTTTATAATTGATGGGTAATATCGAGGGTTTATCTTTTAGCTTTTTTGTATTTGTATAATTTTTAATGTTCACAGTTGTGGGAAGTATTGGGGGAGGGCAGATTATTTTCTTTAATGACAGTAGAATTTGAGATTCAAAGAGTTCAAGCTTTCAAGCTGTTAAAATACAAACATGTGACAAATGTCTTGCAACTTAGTGGTTTTTCAGATGCTTTTGATATTTCAGGAAACTTGGAAGGAAATAAAATATCACCAGTATCTAGATGTCATTTGTGCTAAACAGGAAACGAAAAGCTGAGGTAATGATTACAATCAAGAAAGATGCAGATACAATGAAAAAAACTATTTGTAGACTGTGAATGGCAACCCATGCAGTGGTAACGAGATGGTGACTGTAGAGACATCAGAGCAGAAATGCATAGGTGAGCCGCTATTCAATATTCAATAAACATTGTGTGCCTCTCCCCCACCACCAAGCTAGCACTGTGGTTCTGGGGCCTGGAGCGGGGTGCACATGGGCAGACGTGGAGCACTGAGGGTTATGTGAGCAGGGAGGGACCTTCCTTGGCGCAGAGTGTGTTTGGGGGGCCAGGGGTGTCAGATTCAATTTGTCCTGCCAAACCACAGAACTGCAGTGTCGGTGTCACAACCTTTACTCAGTTGTATTTCCAGTGGTGGTTGTTGTGAATATTAATAATGTAAATTCGCCAGTAAAATACTTGATCTTTGCTCATCAGTTGATTCAATTCCCCATTGGCTGCCCTGATTCCAACAGCACACTGGTGTCCAGTGTCTTCTCCATGGTCCCCCATCATCCCTGGCTCGCACAACCTCCAAGCCTCCTCGCACTCCCCACAGCTCTTCCTCTGCAGGGGTGAGGTGCCTCCCATCACACCTGCTCCCTTGGCTGGGGGGTAATCGGTGACTGTGTCTCATGGGTGAGAAATCTCACGAGTGGTAAATGCCAAGGCAGGCACCTGGGCAGCTTCTCTTGTGACACACATACACTCTGCAGGGTGCTTCAAGAACTGCTACACAGGAACAACTTGGAAGCTGCAAGGCTTACACATTATATAACAAGAGCAGCAACTCTGGGAAATATGGGATCTAGAGAAGTACAGCTGCCATGTGCAGGAATCCCTGGTAGCAGACTGAAGGAGCGCGCCACTGGGACAGAGGCGGTAAAGAACAGATGCTCTGGTACCATTTGCCAGCCAGCTCTGTCACTCAATAATGGCAAAGATTGTACACTTATTCCTCAATGCAAAAATTTGATGGCTCAAGTCATTATTTTTTTTCACCTAAAACATTCATCCATGCAGTGCCTCACAGGACCCTCAGACTTGTGAAACACACACGTAGTGTAATGCTTCAAAGGCACCATAGTCGCATGAGAATTTCTCCCTTTCAGCCTAAATTCAAAATGGTCACGAATAGAAAAAAAAAATGCCTCCAGCTGACTCCTGGAGATATGTCTGGAGATTTCAGGGCCAGAAGGGACCGTTGTGATCTTTTTGTCTGTATAACACAGGCTTGTAGAACATACCCGCAAAGTTATTCCTAAGGCAGATCTTTTATGGAAACATCCAACCTTGATTTGAACTTTCTCAATAATGAAGAATCCTCCAAGACCCTTGGTAAATTGTTCCAATGATTAATTACTCTCACCTATTTAAAAACTGTATACTTTATTTCGAGTCAGAATTTCTTTAACTTCAGCTTCAATTGGATCATGTTACACCTCTGTATGTTAGGCTGAAAGGACTGTTAAATATTTGTTCCCCATGCAGGTACTTACAGACTGTTATCAAGTCACCATTTGACAATCTTTGTTACACTAAATAGATTGAGATCTTTGAGTCTATCACTGTAAGGCAGGTTTGTTAATCTCTTACGCATTCTTCTGATTCTTCCCTGAATTCTCGTCAGTGTATCAACATCCGTCTTTAAACCTGGACACCAGAACTGGATACAGGATTCCAGCAGCAGTTGCACCAGTGCCAAATACAGAGGTAAAATAACTGTGTTGCCTCTCCTTGAGATTCTCCTGGTTAGCATCCCAGGATCTCATTGGCTGTTTAGGCCTCAGGGTTGCATTGGGAGCTCACGTTTAGATTATTATCCCTTCAGAATCACTATGCTTCCCACAATAGTCCCCCATCAAGTAAGGATCACCTACACTCTTTGTTCCTAGTTGTATAGATGGTCATAGTAGAACATGTATTTTTTACTTTGACCCAGTTTACAAAACAGTTCAGATTTCTCTGAATCAGTGACCATCATTATTTACGATTCCCCATTTTTTTCTGTCATCAGCAAACTTCATCGATATTCAGGCATGAGAAGGGTTAGCAGCTGAATGTCTCTTCTCAATTAACACTTGTAACTTATGTCTCAGACAAAGCTGGGTGCCTGCAAGAAATTGTCTCACCAAAAGACACAGGAAAAGTAACAGAGGTGCAGCCTGTAGCCCTAAAAACAAAAACCCTTGTAACCCTCATGTGCCTTCCTCTGAGCACAAAGTCATAGCCCAGAACAATAACTGATTCCCTCTAGTTCTGCAGTATCCTGTGACAGGGGTACCCAGTACTACCCAGAAGAGTTTAGAGGATGGAGAAACATTGACTCAGTGACCTCATGGCATTGTATTTTCTGAAGGATTCTCCATCCCACTCCTCCTGTCTGTGCTTGCACTTTGAGTAGGGTTTCACAGCACTGTGTACCATGATGCCCAATTCTCTGTCCTGAGTTCTTAGTTTAATTACAACTTTTTAATATGTCTGAGGAGTAAATGTTGCCATGTCACTGCTCACTCCACCTTCTGGATTTTAAATAACTATAAGATATTTACTGTACCTATTTGTTACAAAGTGTGTAATCCCCCTTGTCAAGGTTTTTTCTCCCGCTTTGAACTTTAGAGTAAAAATGTGGGGGACCTGCATGGACCCTTCTAAGCTGAATTCCTAGCTTAGATTTGGTAACACTGCCACCAGCCAGAAGTCTGTGTCTGGCACACTTCTGTTCCCTCAAAACCTTCCCTGGGGTGCCCAAGACCCAAACCCCTTGGGTCTTAAACAAGGACAATTTAACCATCCCCTCCTTTTCCCCCCAGATTCTCCCCTCCTTGGGTTGCCTTGGGAAGCTTCACAGATCCAAACTCCTTGGATCTTAAAACAAAGAGGAATTAACCCTCTCCCTTCCTTTCCCCCCACCAGTCCCTGGTGAGTTTAGACTCAAGCCCTTGGATTCTAAAACAAGGAAAAAATCAATCAGATTCTTAAAAAGAAAGCTTTTAATTAAAGAAAGAAAAGGTAAAAATTATCTCTCTAAAATCAGGATGGAAAATGCTTTACAGGATACTCAGATTCATATAGACTAGAGGGACTCCCCGCCCCCTAGCCTGAGATTCAAAGTTACAGCAAACAGAGGTAAAAATCCTTCCAGCAAAAGACACATTTACCAGTTGAGAAAACAAACATAAGACTAATCCACCTTGCCTGGCTATACTTACAATTTTGAAACATGAAAGACTGATTCAGAAAGATTGGGAACACTGGGGTGTACGTCTGGTCCCTCTTAGCCCCAAGAGCGAACAATGAACAAAACAAACAGTTCCGTCCACCAAGATTTGAAAGTATCTTGTCCCCCCATTGGTTCTTTGGTCAGGTGTCAGCCGGATTCACTGAGCTTCTTAACCCTTTACAGGTAAAAGAGACATTAACCCTTAACCATCTGTTTATGACACCCCTCTCTGTGTTTCTCTCCCTTCATAGGCACCTTGAGCATTTCTGATTCCTATGAACACATCGACCATGTCATGGCAGCTTTCAATCTCTCCCCCTTTGACCCTTCAACATTCTTCCTAACAGGCATCCCTGGCCTGGAAGCTGCCCATGTCCTGATTTCCATTCTTTTCTCTATGTTCTACATTATCAGCCTATTGGGAAATTTCATGGTTCTGTTTGTTGTAGGCAAAGATCAGACCCTGCACAAGCCGATGTATCTGCTGCTCTGCATGCTGGCGCTTACAGACGTCGACATGTCGACCTCCGTTGTGCCAAAGACACTGTGTATATTTTGGTTCAATTTGACCAGCATTACTGTGGGTGGCTGCCTCACCCAGATGTTCTTCCTACAACGGTTTTTGCTATACAGTCAGCCCTCCTCGTGACAATGGCCTTCGATCGCTACGTTGCCGTATGTAACCCTCTGAGATACACCACCATCCTCACCAACACATGGATAGCTCAGCTAGGTTTAGTGGGTTTGGTAAGAGCTGTTCTCATTGTTCTGCCCCTGCCTCTGCTCCTGAGCAGGCAGCCATTCTGTGCCAACCACAATATCCCAAACAGGTACTGCAATCACATACCTGTTGCAACGATTTCTTGTGGGGACACCACAGTAAACAGGATGTATGTCTTAATGGTAGTGCTTGTATGAACTGGGTTAGACCTGACACTCATTGCACTGTCCTATGTCTTGATAATCAGGGCCCTCTTCAGAATATCCTCAAAGAAAACCCACCAGAAAGCCCTCAACACCTGCACAGCCCACATTTTTGTGATGTTGATATTTTATCTTCCCTTTGTCTTCTCCTCTCTGACACATTGTTATGGTCAGGGCATTGCTCCCCACATTCACATCCTGTTGGCCAACCTCTATTTTGTTGCCCCCCCATGCTCAACCCTATCATTTATGGGGCCAACACCAAAGAACTTCATGACAAAGTGGGAAAATACAGCTGCAGAAGGTGATTGCCTGGGGCCACTGACTTTAAACATGTATGAGAAAAGGGGGAAAGACTACGTCCCAGTTAATCAAGGGTACTCTGTCCCAGCTTGGCTCAGCTTAGCATTGTGGAAGTTGAAAGTATGAGAAGCTCCTTAAGTCTAACATCTTATCACTCCATCACCAAGCACAGCTCTCTCTGCTGCTCACTTTCCTCTCTCGGACCATCACCTGTTCTCTTGGAGTCACCATTGCTTTGACTTCTAGACTATCAGAAGATATTGCAACTTTCTGAAACAAGGTGGCATTTGATTAGAGCCTGTGTGAACAGGGTTCTTAATGAGTTTGATGAATTGAAGCTTTGTTTTCTGATAGCCAAAGACAAAGAACACAAGTACAATGGTAAACTTTTAAATCATATGTACAGTGATCTGGTGAACAAAATGTACCTGATATTTCTACATCCAATCCATCAGAAAGCCGGGAGGATAAACCAAATGTTTCTAATGGAAAGTGCTCATACAAGAAGACTGCTGCAGGAATTGAGGACATTCTACTAGAGATTATTGCTGAAAGTTGTGAAATTGTGTTTTTGAGAACTGGAATGTATTACTCTGGATTTGAGGGGTGTTTACCCCACATTGAGATGAAGCCAATTGCAACGAGGGTATGCACTCAACCACTATGAGTTAACATAGTAGAACACCACATAGTTTAGGGTTAATTGGAAAGCAGGCAGGCTTTTAGATGCAAGGTTAAAATCTTGCTGGCAGTTTCTGCTCCTCAGAATGGGGGGAGTGGACAGACAAGTAAATAAATGAGAATTGAAGAATACAAATATAAAAACCTTGAGATGTTAGATGCCTGTGATGTTAGAAGTTTATTGTAAGTTAGGAATAGTGATGGTCCAGTGGGGTCACTATGGGTTTTGTAAAAGTTATAAAAGATTAGCTAATACAGTGCACTTTGGAGCAGTCCTTTGAAGCCATCTTGAGAGACCTTTTCCCTCACACCCTTTTGCCCCAGCAGCTGAGCAACTGGCCATTGCAAATCTGCTATTAATTACTCAGTACAGTTCCAGACTGTTCTAAACCAATTGCTTATGTCTGTGTGTGCTTCAGTCTAATCAGCTACACTGTTAGACAAGACAAAATTGCTGTGTTCCCATTGATTGATTCCTGACACTGCCCGGAGTGAAATCCTTAAGTTGCCCCTGCTGGGGTTTTTCAAAAATCTGTTCAGGGGACTGCTGTATTAAACTATAACATTGCCTGAGAGTCCAATATCTTAACACTTGGCACAATTGATTTTGGATTCACTTTCAGCTGAAACTTTAAAACTACACAAACCATTCCCATTGTCCAAGATGTGAATAGTAGGTGTCAGCATTTCATTTTGCGAAACAGATGATATAGAGATCACTACCAAATGTTCAAGCGACTGAGTCACTGGAAATACTAAGTCTTTGACATCCTAGATTGGCTGCTATCTTATTCCTCTCATTGTATGGTGGTGAAGAATTTTGCCTATGGCTCACTGGCCTCATACTCAGAATAGCCAAGTAGAGCAGTTTTGGGTTGAAGGTCTCGAACTCATGGATGCGGCTGTGGCCAAAGACTTTAGTGAAACTTGGCTTCTTTGTGCTTTCATTGCTATTGCTAGTGTTTAGCAAAACTGCAGGTGAAAGAATGTTTTCTCACAGGAACCTAATTAAAAAAATAGCCTACAAACGAGATGCAAGAGGAACTTTTTGAAAACATTCCTCATGTTAGGGCATACAGGCAGCAACACAAAATCTGATGTGAAGAGTTTACATCAATGCGGATATGATTGCATGGCATGAAGAGCAGCAGACGCATTGTCCTTCTGATAAAAAACAGACAAGAAGAAATGTTATCTTTTAACAAACTCATTCAACACAAAATATAGTGACTTTCTACCATCACTGAATTCAATTAGAAATAAATAATATTAAAATGTCATTGATGTTTTTACACTACATAAGTTTTGGGCTCATTTGGGGCTATTTTAACACTATTATTCACCAACTTTTATTTTTTGAAACACCCGCCAACCATCAACTAAGATACAGCCAAGTACTGGGGTTTTGACTTTGAATGTCAGTGTTATCTCATAGATTTGTTGCTAATGTGGACAAACACCTGCTGGGGACTGTAGCTTTAAATATATTTATGAAAGCTTTTGCTTGTTTTTTTGATGTATAGATGAATGTCTGAATTAAAAAACAAACAAACTTTGTTTCAAGACATAGATTGGGCTACCCTTCGGTTACTTTTTACCTTATTTGAAGACTATAAATGCAGTAGAATTCTGGCAAACCCTCAAGCTGACCTGGATGCAGAGCAGCAGCAGCCAGAAACACAAGGGCCAGAGAGAAGGAGCCCAGAAGGAGAGCTGGGCTGAAAGCACAGTGGGGAGCTGTAACAGACCAGAACTGGGCGCTGAGACTGCAGAGACTTGCTGCTTTAGCGGGGAGCCAGGGATGAGCTACAGAGGGGAGCTGTGGGACCAGACACAGGATAGTGGATGCTGGCCGTGCCACAAGTGACATGGCAACTGAGCACAATGAGAAGTGGGGAGAGCAAGGTGGGGCCATGGGCAGGAAGACATCACCAGACAATATGGCCTTGAAGGCTGGACTGGGAAGTGTGGATATGAGAAGGAGTCAATAACACTTCCTTGTTTACTTTCTCTATACCACTCATTACTGTTTTGGTGGAATCATAGGATCCTGGGGGTGGAACAGACGTCATAAAGTCAATCTAATCTCACCCAACCCGCTGCTCAAAGCAGGACCCATCCCCAGACAAGTTTTGGCCTTGAATCTCTGAACAGCCCCCTCAAGGATTGAATTCACGACCCTGGGTTGAGCAGGCCAATACTCGAACCACTGAGCTATCCCTCACCCTCTGTGACAGCCCCCTTAGTCGCCTCTTTTCCAAGATGAAAAGTCCCAGTTTTATTAATCTCATACAGAAGCTGTTCCATACCCCTAATCATTTTTGTTGCCCTTTTCTGAACCTTTTCCAATTCTAATATATCTTTTTTGAGATGGGGCGACCACATCCGCACACAGTATTCAAGATGTGGGTGTACCATGGATTTATATAGAGGAAATATGCTATTTTCTGTCTTATTATCTATCCCTTTCTTGATGATTCCCAATATTGTGTTCACTTTTTTGGCTGCTGCTGCACAGTGATTTCAGAGAACTATCGACAATGACTCCAAGATCTCTTTCTTGAGTGTTAACAGCTAATTTAGACCCCAGCATTGTATATGTATAGCAAGGATTATGTTTTCCAATGTGCATTACTTTGCATTTATCAAGATTAAATTTTATCTGCCATTTTTGTGCCCAGTTACCCAGTTTTGTGAGATCCTTTTGTAGCTCTTTGCAGTCTGCCTGGGACTTAACTATCTTGAGTACTTTTGTATCATCTGCAAATTTTGCATCCTCACTGTTTAGCCCTTTTTACACGTAGTTTATGAATATTTTAAATAGGACAGGGCCCAGTATAGACCCCGGTAGACACCAGTATTTACCTCTCCATTCTGAAAACTGACCATTTATTCCTACCTTTTGTTTCCTATCTCTTAACCAGTTACCAATGCATGAGAGAACCTTCTCTCCTTTCCCATGACTGCTTATTTTGCTTAAGAACTTAATTGCCAGGGTCACTTCTGGAGCCCTTTTTAAAAATTAGCATCACATTAGCTGTCCTCCAGTCATTTGGTACAGAAGTTGATTTACAGATGACTGTTAGTAGTTCTGCAATTTCACATTTGAGTTCTTCAGAACTCTTGGGTGAATCCCATCTGGTCCTGGAGACTTATTACTGTTTAGTTTATCAATTTGTTCTAAAATCTCCTCTACTGACACCTCAGTTTGGGACAGTTCCTCAGATCTGTCACCCAAAAAGAAAGGCTCAGGATGGGAATCTCCCTCACATCCTCAACAGTGAAGACCGATGCAAAGAATTCATTTAGTTTCTCTGCAATGGCCTTATCGTCTCTGAGTGCTCCTTTAGCATCTTGATCATCCAGAGACCTCACTGGTTATTTAGCAGGCTTTCTGCTTCTGATGTATTTTAAAAAAATGCTATTACTCTTGGAGTCTTTGGCTAGCTGTTCTTCAGATTCTTTTTTGGTCTTTCTAATTATATTTTTACACTTCTTTTGCCAGAGATTATACTCTTTTCTCTTTTTCTCATTAGGATTTATCTTCCACTTTTTAAAGGATGCCCTTTTCCCTCTTATTGCTTCTTTTACTTTGTTGTTTAACCTCAGCAGCTCTTTCTTGGTTCTCTGACTATTTTTTTTAAAATTGGGGTATACATTTAAGTTGAGCCTCTATTATCAGGACTGGCTCTAGGCACTGGCAAACCAAGCACATGCTTGGGGCGGCACAATTTCAGGGGCGGCATTCCGTTTTTGGGTTTTTTTTCCCTTCGGCAGTTGTGCTCTTGGAGGTGTTTTGCTTTTTTTGTGCTTTTGGGAGTTTTTGCTTACTTGGGGCAGCAAAAAACCTAGAGTCAGTCCTGTCTATGATGGTGTCTTTCAAAAGTTTCCACAGAGGTTGCAGTGATTTTACTTTTGGGACTGTACCTTTTTAATTTCTGTTTCACTAACCTTCTCATTTCTGTGTAGTTCTCCTTTCTGAAACGAAATGCTAGAGTTTTGGGCTGCTGTGGAGTTTTCTCCACCACAGGGATGTTAAATTTAATTATATTATGGTCAATATTGCCAAGTGGTCCAGCTATATTCACCTCTTGAAGCTGATCCTGTGCTCCACTTAAGACTAAATCAAGAATTGCCTCTCCTCTTATGGGAAGCAGGAATTTAAGATGTCAAGAAACTTTATCTCAGTATCCCTTCCCTGTACTGTTTTGTTATAGGGTTAGAGCAGTAGATCTGAGAGTTTATATTTGACCTCTAGAACATATTTCATAAATGAAAGCTTGGTCAAGGAATTGACTAGACAATTTATCAGCAACCAGCATGAGTCACTCCTTCCTTTCCGATTTCAGTATTTAGACACAATGGAGACACCCACAGAAGTAATTTGCCTGAGAAAAAATGCTTTTAAAATTAACAAGCCTACAGCATTAAATAAATTAATGAAAAATATTAGTTCTGTTTGTCTCATTCTGCTCTGAAGGAAGATTCTGGAAATGGTAAAGGCTGTTTCAAAACTGTTACAATCCAGAGACACAGACCTATTCAAAGCAGCAGTATGACTTCCGAAAGCCACCGAACTTTTGGCTACATTTCAAAATGAGTACTTAGTGTAATGTAACTAATGTAAAGAAACACACCCATCTTGGCATGTGTATAAATGTCTGCCCACTAAGTTTCCATTTCATGTGTTTGACGAAGTGGGTTCCAGCCCGTGAAAGCTTATGCGCAAATAAATTTGTTAGTCTTCAAGGTGCCTGTAGTGGGCCAGCGTGGCTCCCCTCATCCCCAGAGAGGGTCTAGCCCCGCCGGAGGCCAGAGTGGGCGCAGCTACGAAGCTCTGAGCCTGCTCCTCAAAGGGTCATGTGGCGACCCGGAACTACAAAAGCCGGGCCTCAGAGCTCAGTCAGGCTCCAGCAGCCAGAGGGAACAGACGTCCCTCCAGGAGCTCGAAACTGGGAGACTCCGGCGACCCAGGGGAGCCACCCAGGGTGGCCAGAGCTTCAACACGCTCGCTACCAGGAGGAGCTGCCAGAGCTTCCCCGCCCTCGCTACCAGGAGGAGCTGCTGGAGCTTCCCCGCACTCGCTACCCAGAGGAGCTGCCAGAGCTTCCCGCCCTCGCTACCAGGAGGAGCTGCTGGAGCTTCCCTGCACTCGCTACCAGGAGGAGCTGCTGGAGCTTCCCTGCACTCGCTACCAGGAGGAGCTGCTGGAGCTTCCCCGCACTCGCTACCCAGAGGAGCTGCCAGAGCTTCCCGCCCTCGCTACCAGGAGGAGCTGCTGGAGCTTCCCCACGCCTGATGCTACCTGGAGGAGCCGCCGGTGCTACCGTGGCCCGAGTATCCCAAGGAACTCCCACACCTACCACCCAGCCCCGATCGTGATGAGCAGATGCTCCTGGACCCCACTGAGGCCAACGTTAGGACCCAGGTAGGTCCTGAAGGGGGCTACGGAAGCAGCCCGGAGGCAGCCGACCCCAGTCCAGCTGCAGCCTTGCCGGAGGCTGTCAGTGTGTTGCGGCCAGGATCCCCACTGACTGACCAGCGGAGTGACAGCCACTGCTAGGGCCCCGGGCTGGGACGCAGTGGAGTGGGAGGGCCTGCGTCCCCCCTGCCACCCCACTCCGGGATGGCAGACTCCCCCGTGCCTGGCCTGACGAGGCCGATAAACTGTTACTGTTGCTCAGTCCTGCCCCAAGGCCTGAGCTTACTGACTCAGTGTTTGGTGCCCCGCCCTGCCCAAGGGCTGGGCCTGAAAACTATTACCGTTGATCAGCCCTGACCCAGGGCTGAGCTTACTGACTCTGTGTTTGCTATCCGTCCTGACGTAGGAGCCGGGACCTCGTGGTCATTACGGCTCAGCCCTGCTGGAGGGCCTGAGCCCGTCGCCCGCCGGGTGGACCAGTACCGCAGGGACTTCCGGGCTAGATTCCCGGGCCAACCAGAGTAGAGCGGGCCAGCGTGGCTCCTCTCCTCCCCAGAGACGGTCGAGCCCCTGCACCACTCATTTACACTGCCATAGGATTCCTCATTGTTTTGCCAAAACAAACTTGAAACTATTCTAGGAGCGTGCTTACAATGAGAAACAGCTTACTGAGAAATGGATCGTTTTGTGACAAAGGAGAAAAGCACATAACACAAATTGAACTGAGGACAGCAGTGAGATTTAAGCAAAACACAGAAGCTGAAAATATGACAATTGTATGGCTTTACATGGAGTGAGCCTCAACATGTTGTAGTGAATTACTGGAAAACAACATTACGCCATCCTGCAACCTACACCAGCCTCTGAAAACAAGGCATCCTACATTAGTATCAAAGCCTGGAGAGATTTTTCAGAGGAAGCTCAATGAGTTAACAGGACTAAAAATAGTTGTTGAAGTGTAACATACTTAACACTAAGGCTACTGAGAGTTCTTACTGTGTGGATTTGAGCAAGGCAAAAACTGGTGAACCACATAACATAGGTGAGAAACTGCTACTTCTAGCTGCAAAGGATGCGTCCTGGTGACAATAGGATTCAGGAACAAAGAGCAGACCAGCTGATCAGTCATTCCTAAAGTTAAGATTTTCAGTCAAATTACGGACATATTATGGGCAGTAAACAAAAATTTACAGAAGCCCGTGGCCTGTCTGTGATTTTACTGGAAATGGTGGTGGTGGGGTAGGGTGTGTGTGTGGGGACTAATGGGCGGAGAATTAAAGCTGAATAAGGAAGGTGCCTCAAGACCCGAAGGTTTCTCCCATTGAACTGATGTCTGGGAAGCAGCCTCAAGGTTTTCTAGACGTGCTTAGAGAAACATGGAAGAGCAAAGTCCCCAGATAATGAAGATAATCCAATACATTCTTCAGTTAAGAAATAGCCCCAGATCTTTGTTAGTGTTTGCTAGAAGAATTTTGCTAAATGCATAACAGGAACAAGAGAAGGCCTATATTCAGTGGTTCTCAAACTTTTGTACTGGTGACCCCTTTCTTGTATCAAACCTCTAAGTGCAATCCCCTTATAAATTAAAAGCACTTTTAAAATATATTTAACACTATTATAAATGCTGGAGGTAAAATGGGGTTTGGGGCGGAGGCTGACAGCTCGCGACTCCCCATGTAATAACTTTGTGACCCCTCAAGGGGTCCCGACCTCCATTTTGAGAACCGCTGGCCTATAACGAAGGGGTCCATCTCGGAGTATTCAGAATAAGTGATTGAGTGTTATGGTTAATACCAAGATTGCAGTTCAAATTTCTGGTTCAATGGCAGGGACTCCTTGAGGTAGCGAGGCATGTGGGCCCTGTCAACTATGAGGAGCAGCACCAAGAGAAGAAAAAGGAGACACAATTAAAAACATAAACACAGAAGTGCTGGGTCAGATCAATGTTCCATCTAGTCCAGTATCCTGACAGGGGCCAATGGCAGGTGCTTCAAAGGGAAAGAACAGAACAGGGCTATTACCGAGGTATCCATCTCCTATTTTCCAGTCCAAGCATCTGACAGTCAGAGGCAAGGGACACCCAGGACATGCGGTTGTGTCCCTGAACATCTTGGCTAACAGCCATTGGTGGTCTCCATCTCCCTTGAACATTTCTAGTTATTTTTGCACCCCACTGTATTTTTGGCCTTCAAACATCCCTTGGCAATTAGTTCCACAGGTTGACAGTGTATTGTATATAGTACTAGCTTTTCTTTGTTTTAAACCTGCTGCCTTGGATGACCCCGGACCTTATGTTATAAAAAGGAGTAAACAGGACTCTATTCACTCTCTCCTCACCATTCATGATTTTATAGATCTCTATCATATCCCATATTTGTCATCTCTTTTCCAGTCTGAAAATCCCAACATTTTTAACCTCTGCCCAAGTGGAAGCTGTTCCATAACCCTAAACGTTTTTGTTGCCCTTCTCTGGACCTTTTCCATTTCTAATATATCTGTTTGGAAAGGAGGTGACCAGCACTGTGGTGGGGGATTAAATAGTGACATTTTTTACATTTTGTCTTCTTATCTCTCTTTCCTAATGGTTTCTAACATTCTGGTAGCTTTTTTGACTGCTACTGCACACTAAGCAGATGTTTTCAGAGAATTGTCTGTGATGACTCCAAGATCTCTTTCTTGAGTGCTAACAGCTAATTTAGACCCCTCCATTTTATATACTGTATATGTAGTTGGGAATATGTTTTCTAATGTGCTTTACTTCTATCATTTGAATCTTCCAAAAGCCTAGGAGGGGATCCTTCTAATACACTCATTGTGACGCTGCACCCCATATTCTTCAGAGTTATAGAATTATGACATAATTGTAATATAGTTTATACGAGACATGTCTGCTCAAGTGTCATTGGAAATCTGATGATTTGGTGAAAAGGATTATCCTATTTGTGTGCATGTGTCATTTTTGTATGTGAAGTTATGGATACTGACTATGTATCTGTATTTCAAGTTCTGGCCCCAGCAGGGCACACTTACCTAAAATACTATCATACTGAAATGGCCCTCGGGCAACAAATCAGGCAAACTCCATGGCCATTCCCTCATAAAATGTGGGATACCATGTGAGATGAACTCCAGGTCATTTTGGCCTGGGGACTGGTGAACGAATCACACAGTGTGTGGACAAATTCCACTGTACTACTTCTGATGCAGGATAGCACAACCCTAATCTGCATCCATTGCTGAAATTTCACAGTATTCAAATTTGATGATTCCCCAATGCAGAGAGTTGATGAACTATTAGAACAGTTTGAGCTGCCACTTTTTACCTCACAAATGGAAACTGGCAAATACCTTTGATGCCAGAATGCTGGGAGAAGAAAGCACTTTGCATTGCACAAATTCAAGATCACATCATTTGGATTCCACAGGGTGGTAGTGACTTTTCAAGGGCTAATGGACTGGATATTACAACTTCATGGGGCGTATGCATCCTTACACTGCTCCAGTTAATTGAAATGGGATTCGGCACGTAACTTGTGGTGGCATTCCCACACATTGTGCATTACGCACAGAAAAGAAAGTCATCCCCAATTGCTAGTCTGCACAATCAGCAAGACTCCATGGTATTTGTGAATCATTTCTTCGCTCCCACGTGAGACTCTCAAGCTGCAGTTCTCTGGGGT
The DNA here is from genome assembly GCF_007399415.2 of Gopherus evgoodei. Taxonomy (NCBI): domain Eukaryota; kingdom Metazoa; phylum Chordata; order Testudines; family Testudinidae; genus Gopherus; species Gopherus evgoodei. The sequence continues at coordinate 456,747 of NW_022060089.1, forward strand.
CTATTTTCTGCTCTTCCTACTGCTCACAGAGCCGAGGGAATTGTCTGGGAGTCCTGCCAACCTGAGAGTCCACAGGGACTGCAGAGGGAAATCATAAAGGTCACTGTCCAGCACGCTGAGTGTCAGACACGTGAGATTCATACACTGATACTGCAACAGGAAAGAAGAGCCCTGAGTAAGGAGATTTCCTCTCTGCTGAGTGGTATTTTGGTGAGTCGCTTGTTTCTGCACTGTTTGTACTACTGGCTCAGGAAAGGTTCCAAGGTTCAGTTCAAGAACTATCTGGGCAGGAATTCACCAGCATGGATATTTGAACTGTTTTATTGTCAGACATACCCAGGGATTTGCCTGGCATAATTGGAATGATAAATGTATTGGAAATAGATTAGACTTTTTTTTTTAAGATCAGTTCCTTGTGTCTGACTGTGTCCTTCTATCTGTCTCAGCAACTCTCTTTGGATAGAATCATTTTTCCTCTGGATTGCTCAAGTTTTCCAATTCAGCAACTTCACTGTGTTGCTGGGTAATACGACCAAAACCTCTGCAGTGGGTCTCTGTGCTACCAGAGAGTTCACAACACGAATCGCATACACGGGAGTTCACACAATGGTCAGATTCTGCTGTCACTTTCTGCCATCAGTGGATCTCTTCTTCAGACTCATTCAGCACCCTAACACAATAGTGCTCTCTGTAGCAGGAGCTGAAGCCGTGATTATCGCAGCTCAGAGCCAAAAGTTAAATAGATTAAAGGGAGAAATCTTGGCTCCATTGAGATCACCCTAAATCCACATCTAGGAACGTAAATAAATGATCTGTTTACACTAATCATAAGCTTTCAGTGACTTCAACTGGAGTCGTCCCATGGCTTCTAAGGATGAGTGAACTCATGTGGACAAAAGAAGAACTGACAGGACAAGAGAGTTGCTAAAATCTCAAACTCACAGGCTTAGAGGTTCAAACCAATTAGGATAAACAATATTTTCAGGGATAAAGAGAGATCTGCTCTCTCCGTGCTCCTGCATCTCTGGTTTTGGAGAGGACAAGAAGCACCAAATGGGTGTAAAAATAGAAGCATTTTTCTGGCTGAGAGGAAACAAGGCAGTGCTGGGAATGTCACCGAGGGAGGTCTAGGAAGGCAGTCTGTCGGTATGTGTGCGCCTGATGGAGTGGGAGGAAGAGAGTGTGAGAGTGAGATATGCTGTCTCTATATCACAGTGGTACGGAGTCCTGAAACCAGGCAAAATATAGAGTTCACATCCTTCCTAATGCACAGACCAAAGAGGCGTTGAGCTCTGTTGAGCACAAAGTGATAGCCCAGCATGATAATGTCTGTTTCCATAGCAGACACTTGGCTCCTTTCCAACATAGGAATGGCCTTGGGGGTCAGAACTATGGTTGATCTAGTCCATTTTCCTCTCTCCGACGGTGACAGCCCCAGCTGCTGCAGAAGGTGTAAGAAACCCAGTAGCAGCGGATGGGGATGGTGACTTGAGCATCATGAGGCATCACCCTAACACCTAACCGCTAGAGATTGGCTTGTGCCCTGAAACACATGGGCGTAGAGACATTCCAAAATATGTATTTAGCTGTAAGTAATGTAACTGGATACTCAGTATCCATGTAAATGTCCAAATCCTTCCCGATTCTTGCTTATCTCATGATCTTATCTTCCACTTGTGGTAAAGAGTTCCTCAGTCTCTTCAGGCATTGAGTGACGCAAGCATTCTTTATTTATCTGTTCTGATTTTGCCATGTTTCAGTATAACTGAACGACCACTTGATCTTGTGTTACGAGATATGGAGAACACAGTCTCAATCTCCCTCTAACAGTCAGTATTTTACAGACTTTTCTTGTGTTCCTTCTTATTCGTCTCCTTTGTAAAGGCAACAACCCCAGTCTTTTCAACCTCTCTCCATATCAGTTTCCCAAGGCCCTTGATCATTCTTACTGCCCTTCCCTGAATCCCTCTAGTTCTGCAATATCCTGGGTGAGAAGGGTGCCCAGTACTACTCAGAGGAGACCCCAGGAGGGTGAAGCATTGACTGACTGATCTCGTGACACTGTATTTGCTGTATGATTTCCCATCCCACTCCTAGAGCTCAGTGTTTTTCTGAGTTTCTGTCCATGCTTGCACAGTGAGCAGGGTTTCACTGAGCTGTGTACCATGATGCCCAGATCCCTGTCATGAGCTCATACAGTTAAATTAGAATCTTGTGAGGTGTTAGGCAAATACATTGGCATAAACACTGCAGTTATTAACATCAACATTTATCTGCCATCCTGTTGCCCATTCCCCTGGCTTTGTTAGCTCCCTCTGAGGACTTCTCTGGATTTGACTACAACTGAAATAATCTCTATAAATGTTCCCATCTACTTCTCGACCTTTTTCTAGACTGTTAATATAGTAAATATTTTATATTAAATTTTATTATTTGCTATAAAGTGTGTAACCCCCCTTGCTGTGCTTCACTCTCTTCACAGGCACATTGAACATTTCTGAGCTCAAGCAACACATTGAGAACTTCATGGCAGCTTTCAACCTCACCCCCTCTGACCCTTCAACATTCATCTTAATGGGCATCCCTGGCCTGGAAGCTGCCCACATCTGGATTTCCATCCCTTTCGCTATGTTCTACATTATCGGCCTGTTGGGAAATTTCATGGTTCTGTTTGTTGTAGGCAAAGAGCAGACCCTGCACAAGCCAATGTACCTGCTGCTCTGCATGCTGGCACTCACAGACATCGCCACACCTACTTCTGTCATGCCAAAGGCACTGTGTATATTTTGGTTCAATTTGAAAGGCATTACTATGAGGGGCTGCCTTACCCAGATGTTCTTCCTTCACACAGTTGCTGTTATGCACTCAACCATCCTCGTGACAATGGCCTTTGATCGCTACATTGCCATATGTGACCCTCTGAGATATGCCACCATCCTCACCAAAGGACGAATAGCTAAGCTAGGGTTTCTAGGTGTGATCAAAGCTGTTCTCTTCATTCTGCCTATACCCCTTCTCGTGAACACATTGCCATTCTGTTCCAACCGTGTTATCCCCCACACGCACTGCGAACCTATAGCTGTGGCGAAGATATCATGTGGAGATATTACAATCAACAGGATGTATGGCTTAGCGATAGTGTTTGTAATTGTTGGGTTAGACCTGATGTTCATTGCCCTGTCCTATGGTCTAATCATCAGGGCCCTCCTCAGAATATCCTCCAAGAAAGCCCACCAGAAAGCCCTCAATACCTGCACAGCCCACATCTGTGTGATGATTACGTATTATACTTCTGGCTTCTTCTCCCCTCTCATACATCGGTTCGGCCAGGGCATTGCTCCCCATGTTCACATCCTCTTGGCTGACCTCTATTTCCTCATCCCCCCCATGCTCAACCCTATTATTTATGGGGTCAAAACCAAAGAGCTTCGTGACAAAGTGGGAAAATACACCTGCACAATGTGATCACTGGGGACATTGAATTTAGCCTGTGTTATGAGAGGGGGAATGGCTATGTCCTTGATAATCAAGGGTGCTCTGTCCCAGTTTGACTGAACTCAGCATTGTGTGGGGTTCACAGTCTGAGAAGCTCCTCATACCTAATCTCTCATCACTTCATCATCCAGCACTGCTCTCTCCATTTCTGAGTTCCCTCTTTCCGACCATCGCCTGACTTCTTTCAGCATGATCCATCAGCCCCCATGTCCTATCCCCCTTCCACATGGCTTTTCTGTAACTCTTACATTACCAACTCAGCTGCTACTGCAGTTTTCTGATGCAAAGTGGATCTCCATTAGTCCTTGTGTGAACACGGTTCTTCATCAGTTAGATGAACAGAAGCTGCAGTTTGAGAAAGGGGACGATAACTTTAAGAAACTATCATTTGTATAGAGTTATGATGAGCGAAATTTACCTGATTTTTTTTCCCGTCCAATCCTTAAAGAACCCTGGAGGATAAACCAAATAAAGGCTGACTGTAGCAAACTAACTCAACACAAAATGTGGACACTGACTACCATCACTGAATGCTATTAGAAGTAAATACTATAATAATGCTAAAGTTGTTTTTTCATTATAAATGTTTTGGGCTACTTTGGGGCTTTTTTTAACGCCATGTTTTGATTGAAACACCTGCCAACCCTGAGTCGGGATACAGGTACCAGTATTTAGAATTTGATTGTCATCTCACAAGTGTGTTGCTAATGTGAACAAAAGCCTGTTGTGGCTCGTAGCTTTTTTGTTTTTTTAAAATTAAATCTGTAGTAGGTGTGTAACAAAAGCTTTCATCTGTTATTTTATGTATAGAAAAATTTGTTAATAAAAAAATCTTTCTTTGAAGAAAGCAATGGGGCTACTTTCAGGTGAGTTGTTAAATGACTTTGGGCTTCTAATGCAGTGGAAATCTGGCAACCCCAGCCAGATCCTGCAGCACTGCAGAGCTGAGGCAGAGCAGAGCAGCTGGGGAGAGTAAGGTAGGGCCATGGGATGAGGGCCCAGCAAAGGGAGATGTCACCTGACAGAAGGGCCTTCAAGGTCTGACTCAGGGGTGGGGACGGGACTTGAACACAGTGTGAGGGCAGATGCTGGGAAGAAGGGCCCTGCCACCTAAAATCTGTAGGTTCTTCTGGCCTTCTGTACCCGTGGGTGCCACTCACAGTATCTTGTGGATATCTTCATTATACAAACTCCCTCTCACTCCCCCACCCCCCAGCCATCTTTAGCAGTGAAATAGCTCACATGGTTACTCTTTCAATTGTCTTTGCTGGGCTTCTGTGGCAAAACCCTGATAAGATGTACAGGGGCACAGCAATCCTCACAGGCTGTCTGCAAACGACCGAAGGCCAAAGGCAGAAATGATATGAGTAGTGGAAAGTGTATTTGGTATGTGTGATAGGTGCTGGTCAGTCAAGGTAAAATGCTGCAACTGTTGTACTTAGCTCATGATGGGAGAAATTCCTTTGCAAATAGAATCTCTAAAAACTTTAGAGGTTTTTCTTTTTTTAAATGATAGCTGGCATTGTGGTGCCTTGCAGCAGAGTCCTGGGCTAAAATAATCAAAACTTTGCAGCTATAAAGCAAAGTTAAGTGTGAGCAAGAGGCAGGCTCACAGAATCTATCAAGAACAGAGCTGATATTGCAGAAACACACACTGCTAAGTAGTGTTAGGTTTAAGAATAAAGACACAAACACATTCCAGAAAGGTGGCACTAGAACACCTCTACAGCAAACACACTCCTCAATGAGCATAGGAACACGCTGATCCATCTGAAAGATAAAGTCAGGGATAACAGCATAATGGATGGAGATGTCCAAGGTACTGTGCAGTCCCTGGATACGTCAATGGTAGACACCCTAGTACTTCAAATGGTGCCATCCTGATACACCAGGAGCAATATGTGACTTGTTCAAATAGGTGTATAAAAATGTATCTCAGAGGACGTGTCTTTCTCTGGTGTAGGTGATAGTGGAAAGTCCTGCCACTAACAAAGCCCGTCCATTGCAACAGGCCTACACGTATTAGTGTCTCTGTAACAACTGAGCAGGGCATTAGGACCACACTTCATTGTCAATAAACCAGACCAAATCCCTTCTCTACAAACTGAGTCCATGGATTTATTGGGAAGATCAGCCGGCGCTGGCTGTAGGGGCTATGTGGCCAGAGTCAGATCAGCACACAGCAAGAACATACACACACAGCCAAACATCTGCAAACAGTGCACAATGTGTAACTGGCAGAGAACTGGTCCAACTCATTGAGGCACATCAAATGGGCTCAGCTGAAATTTTAGTCTTCAGCCCTTGGAATCAGTGTCCAGGGTGAGCCTGGCTCAGAACCTCATCGAAGCATCAGAACCTCAACAAGACGTCAAATCCCTCCCCAGCTGCCACCTGTGCACCCGGGTGTGTTGTCCCCAGCACTGGAAACCTAACAATAAACCCCAGCCAAACCCACAATTCCCCCATGCAGCAGCTGCACACATGCTGAGCCGGCGGAGGAAACTATTCCAAAAGGGGCTGCGGCAGGCTGGAATTGGGGGAATCCTCATTTCCACATCATACCTAAAACCCTGCTAGCAACAAAGCATTCATCTGTAGAATACATGGGGCTGGAGCGGGTTCATGAAGGAGGCAGCCAGGCATGTCACTGATGACCAGCATGGCCAATTCACCTTGTGTAGTTTAGGCAGAGCTGCTGTGGAGCGTGCCCAAACATCTGGTCCCTATTTTACTCCTCACAAGTAAAGAAACACCCGTTAAAGCATCACAGAGACTTGGGAAAGTACCAAAGCTCTCAGATTCTAGCAGAGACTTTAAGCTTCTGAGGTGGATCCTGCATTGGAAGAACAGAGCTGGGTGATTTTTCATAACACATGGATGATCCACATCCCATCTCAGGAGGACACAGAGACTATTGGATGGGGGATTCTGAGACAATAGTCTATATAACTCTCTTGCATTACCCCCATGTCCTGCACTTCAGCTTTGCTTTCTTGCTGGAGCCCAGGCCAGTGCTCTGTCTTGTCAGGATTTTTCAGAAAGTGTTTCACAGAGTGAAATTTTGGGGCTATTTTATGTAAAACCTTGACAAAGAGATGTTAATTGTTCCTGGTCAGTTTCAAGGAGAGAGAACCATACATCTGTTAATGGAGATTCCCTACATCCTAGGAAGGAAGGAAGGAAGGCTGGATGATGGTAAAGTACAAGTAGGATCTGATGAGAAACAGTCAAAGGGAAAAGATTCCCATAGTGAATGGCAATGAACATAGGGTAGGTTCAGAAATTAAAATAGTGAAAGAACAAGCTAAAATTTACTTAGCAAGTTAGATACATTCAGCAAACCAGTGGTTTTCAAACTGTTGTACTGGTGACCCCTTGCACAAGCAAGCCTCCGATTGAGACCCCCCCTTATAAATTTCCAAAAATATTTAACACAATTATAAATGCTAGAGGCAAAGTGAGGTTTGGGGTGGAGGCTGACAGTTGTGATCCCCCATGTAATAACCTCATTACCTCCGGGGGGTCCTGACCCCCAGTTTGAGAACCCCTGCAGTAAACATATACAGTTCTTTGTCTGGCTTGCTATTTAGTTCCTTACCCTCAGATGGGGGAACTGATATGCCATTTATCTATGCCAAATTTTCCAAACAGTCATACTAACTTGTGCTAGTGAATCATACAGGATACAGACCTGTAGGTCCCTTGCAATATAGCCAAATATTACAAATAATTATTGTTTTGAATAGCATATACTGGAATTCAGCATAAACAAAACCCAAGAAAATAAAATAATCAATTAAACCAATTAAAAAAAAACAATAAAAAAAACTGATAGCAAGCTAGCAAACTGGCCTTATGGGCAGAGTTCCCCACTAATTTTAGGCATCTGGGACAAAACTTCATATAAATGATAAAAGCTAAAATATGTAGCTTTGGGGAGTGCACTTTCTGTGTAAAGTGAATGTAACATTACTGCACAAGATGGTTTTCCACAGCCTGGTATCCTATATAACCTTCTTTCCTATACATTTTATTATGGGATTATACACTTTTACCCCGATATAATGAAACCCGATATAACACAAATTCAGATCTAATGCAGTAAAGCAGTGCTCCGGGGTGGCGGGGGGGGGGGGAACTGCGCACTCTGGCAGATCGAAGCAAAGTTCCATCTGTTCCGGTGGCCCCTACCACCTTCCCTGGCCTCCTCGCCTCCTGTGTCCAGCCCCTTTCTCGAGCGCCAGCAGGCACAGCAGCCGCAGGAGTCCCACAGCTGGTGTAGGAGCCATCAAACAAAGAGCGGAGGCGTGCAAATGCCAGAGATGATTAATTGACGTAAAGTCCAAAGAAGGAGAGAAAGTGAACTAGGGAGATTAGAATAAGCAAAGTTGTGTCTCAATCTTGCTCATTTACATTGGAATATGACAAGAGATTTTCATTCTCAGAGTAGTGAGCAGGCAGATGCAGTTTTCTGCTTTCCTTGCAGACAGTTTTCCAGTGGTTTGAGAGACCTTGCTGTGATGCGTTGGACACCCTGGGATGTCACCTGGTGTTCTGGGACACCACTGAGTCAGAGTCTTCTACTAGCCTGGGACGCCCTTTAGCCATGTCTTGCTGAGCCAGGCACTAAAGCTTCTTCTAGCAGAGTTCACAGGCAGGGCCACCCCTGGCTTCAGTTATAGACACTGAGGTCAGTTCTTGAAAGATTCTGTTTAAGGGATTTGTCACAGCACCCAGATGTCCACTCCCCTTTGGAGAACAAACCCAAAATTATACGAAATCTGCCTCTTCCCTTAGTGTGGAAGAGAATATGCATAGTTTCTCACCGCCGTAGTTTGAAAGCTCATAATCTGGGTTATATTATAAACAGGGGCTGCTCTGGGTTATATTATAAATCATGGGCCTTCAGCGGTGCTCCTGTGGGTGGTCCACTGGTCATGCAGATTCAGTGGCATGGCTGCGGGAGGCCCACCAGTCCTGTGTCTTGGGCTTCCCCGCAGCCGAATTAGAGACGAAGCTGCAGGACCAGCGGACCTCCCACAGGCAGGCTGCCAAAGGCAGCCTGACTGCCGCCCTCACAACGACTGGCAGGCTGCCCCCCGTGGCTTGCCACTCCAGGCACATGCTTGCTGTGCTGGTGTTTGGAGCCGCCGCAGATTATAAACCAGAAATAAATTTATTAACTATGGAAAGGCATATTTTAGGTGGACAAAGAGATAGCAACTAGAACAAAGCAGGTCACTAAGGAAATAATGCAAGCAAGCGATCTAAACTAGATTCCCTAAAGAACTGGATCCAAATAATAATTTCTCACTCTAGTTTCTGTTTCAGGAAAAGTCCACTGCCAGATTTCCACTGCGTTACTTTAACAAAGTCACTTAAAAACTCACCTGAAAGTAGTTCAATCTATTTCTTGAAACAAAGTTATTTTTATTCACGCATTTCTCTATACATAAAATAAGAAATGAAAGCTTTTGTTACATACCTTCTACAGATTTGACTACAAGCCTAAGCAGGATTTTGTCCACATTAGCAACACCTCTATGAGATAACAATTAAGTTAGACTCAAAAACCCCAGTACTGATGCTTGCATCCCGATTGACAGATGGCAGGTGATTCTAACCAAACATGGCAAATGGCAGCATTAAAAATGACCTCAAAGTAGCCCAAATCATTTGTAATGAAAAAACAATAGCATTATTATATTATTTATTTCTAATTCCATTCAGTGATGGTAGTCAATGTCCACGTTTTGTGTTGAATTAGTTTGGTACAGTCAGCTTTTTTTGGTTTATCCTATAGGTTTCCTGTAGGATAAAATAAAGAAAACCAGATACATTTCATTCACCGGACAACTGTAAAATTGATAAAGAAGCTGAGCATTTTAGTTTCTTACTTTTCTCTTCAGATTGCAGCTTCTGTTCATCAAACTGATAAAGAACTTTGTTCACATAGAGACTAAGGGAAAACTACCTGATTGTGTCAGCGCCATGGAAAGGCTGATGCGTGACAATGAAAGAAGTCAGGTGATGTTCAGAGAGTGGGAACTCAGCAAAGAAAAGAAAGCAGCACTTGATGATGGAGTGATAAGACATTAGGTGTGAGGAACTTCTCAGACTGAACTTCCACAATGCTGAGCTCAGCCAAATTGAGGCAGTGCACCCTTGATTAAGGAGGAGATAGCTTTTCCTCTCTTGTCACAATGGTTTGAAATCAGTGGCCTAGGTGATCACTGTCTGCAGATGTATTTGCACAATTTCTCACGAAGCTTTTTGGTTTTGACTCCATAAATGATAGGGTTGAGCATGGGGGGGATGAGGAGATAGAGGTCAGCAAAGATGACGTGGCCGTGCAGAGCAATGTCCTGAACAAAACGCTGTGTTAGGTGGTAGAAGAGGCTGGGAGTATAATACGTCAGCATCACACAGATGTGCGCTGTGCAGGTGTTGAGGGCTTTATGATGGGCTTCATTGGAGGACATTCTGAGGATGGCCTTGATGATCAGACCATAAGACAGGGCAATGAACATCAGGTCTAAACCAGTGACTAGAAACAGCATCACCAAGCCATATATACTGTTAACTGTGATGTCCCCACATGAGATCTTTGCCACAGCTATAGGTTCACAATGCGTGTGGGGGATGATGCGGTTTGCACAGAACGGCAGCCTGGTTAGGAGCAAGGGCAGAGGCAGAACAAAGAGAACGGATTTGATCAAACCTAAAAGCCCCAGCTTAGCTATTCGTGCATTGGTGAGGATGGTGGCATATCTCAGAGGGTTACATATGGCAACGTAGCGATCGAAGGCCATTGACATGAGGATGGTTGAGTGCATAACAGTAAACATGGGAAGGAAAAATGACTGGGTGAGGCAGCCATGCACAGTAATGGTTTTCAAATTGAACCAAAATATGCACAGTGCTTTTGGCACAACAGAAGTAGAGCTGGTGATCTCTGTGAGCGCCAGCATGCAGAGCAGCAGGTACATTGGCTTGTGCAGGGTCTGCTCTTTATTTACAACAAACAGAAGCATTAAATTTTCCAACAGGCCGATAATGTAGAACATTGCAAAAGGGATGGAAATCCAGACATGAGCAGCTTCCAGACCAGGGATGCCCATTAAGATTAATGATGAAGGGTCAGAGAGGGTGAGGTTGAAAGCTGCCATGAAGTTCTCACTGTGTCAATCGAGCTCAGAAATGTTCAAACTTTCTGTGAAGAGAGAGAAGCACAGTGAGGGGGATTACACACTTTAAAAGAAGTAGTAGGGTAAATATTTTATAGTTATTAATAGTCAAGAAAGGGGGGTGAGTATTGAGGTGCGAACATTTATATATGACATGAGATTATTTTGGCTATATTCAAGTCTAGAGAAGTCCTCAGATGGAGCAAACTAGGCCTTGTGAAACCCTGCTCCCAGTGCAAGCATGGAGAGAAACTCAACAAAATGTTGGATCCAGGAGTGGAATTGGGAAACCATACAAGGCATACAATGCTATGAGATCAGCCAGTCAAGTTTCACCCTCCTCTGGACTCCTCTGTTTCATACTGTTACCGGGGGTTCTTTCAACCCAAAGCTCTTGGTAACTTTTACTCTGTGTGAGGTGGTGTCAGGAAATAAATCAGGGGAGACACGGCTGTCCGACCAATAGATGTGGCACAAACAGGACAACACAAGCGTGCTTTCACTTAAAGCTAAACTTTACTTAAGTTTAGTCTATGCTAGGGGGGCAGATCGATCTAAGTTATCCAACTTCAGCTACCTGAGTAACATAGCTGACGTTGACATATTTAGATCGATTTACCGTGGTGTCTTCACTATGATGAGTCGACTGCTGCCACTCCCCCGTTGACTCTGCCTGTGCCTCTCGTGGCACTGGAGTACAGAAGTTGATGGAAGAGCGCTCGGGAATCGATTGATTGCACCTAGACTAGACGTGATCACTCAATCCCCACTGGATTGATCGCTGCCTGTCGTTCTGGCTGGTAGTGAAGACATACCCTTAGTTTCAAGCACTTACACACGTCCGCAACAGGTTAGTAAAACACCCTCAGCCCTTGATAATTGCCAGAGCTGAGTGTGGATCTTGAGTGACACAGCGGCAGGTTTCCGGTGGCCAAATCTTCCGTCTGCTGGTGGGGACTGCAAGATGTATCCAGAAGGAGAATCCAAGCAAGTCTGAAGGAGTCCCACTACCTCAAACTTTTTTCCCTTATTTACATATTAGTAATACAAACTTGTTAAGCAAGTAGTTCCAATGGGCAAGCAAGAGGCTCCTTCTGATTATTGATTAACCAGGTGTGGGTTTTTCCAGAGTCTGCAGTTTTGAGACACCAATAGACATTCCTGGGGCACATCCTGCTCTTCTAAAATTCACATATCAGCAACTTCAACATAATTCTTATCAGGAAGGACGCGGAGTCAAGCTGCCCTTTCTGTGGCACCCCAAACCCAGTCCCCTCCTGCCTTGGTCAAGCTGATATTGCTGAGTGGCCAATTTACAGCTTGTTGACTAGGCCGCCTTTAACAATAAGCCATAGTGGTTTCAAGCACTTTACTGGTTTGCCAAAATCTCTCCATATAGTACTGTGCACCCTTCTCACACAGGATATTGTTTTGAGAAGGACAATGAGAATAATGAAGGGCCCAGGGAAACTGTCGTATGGAGAGTGGCTGTAAAGACTGGGATTGTTGCCTTACGAAATAGTTCAATAATAATATATGGAGATATACTTATCTCCTAGAACTGGAGGGGTCACTGAAAGGTCATCGAGTCCAGCTCCTTGTCTTTACTAGCAGGACAAAGTACTGATTTTGCCCCAGATCCCTAAGTGTCCCCTTCAAGGACTGAACTCACAACCCTGGATTTCATAGATTCATAGACTGTAGGACTGGAAGGGACCTCAAGAGGTCATCGAGTCCAGTTCCCTGCAGGATTTAGCAGGCCAATGCTCAAAACATTGAGCTATCCCTCTCCACAAGGGAGGGGACATAAGAAGTCTAAGATGGGACATGAGAAAGGTCTATAAAATACTGACTAGTAGAGATCTGATTGAGAATGTGGTCTCCCTGTCTCATAAAACAAAATCAAGCGGACATTCAATTAAACTGAAATGTGGCAAAAACAGAATTCTTTACTTAAATATTTGTTCTTCACTCATCGCCTAAACAGACTGAGGAACTCCTTACAACAAGAGGGGGTTGAGGCCATGAGATAAGCAAGAATCATGAAGAGTTTGGACATTTCCATGAATAATGAGACTTTCCAGTGACCTAAATATTTTTGAAAGCCTCTACACACATATGTTTCAGAGCACAAGCCAATCTTTAGTTTTTAGGCATTAAGGTCACAGCCTCTTGATGGTCAAGTCATCCCACCACATTCACCTATTACTGGGTTTTTTACACCTTCTTCAGCAGCACCTGGGGCTGTCACTGTTGGAGAGAAGAAACTGGACTTGATTGACCATAGGTGTGATTCACAGGACCATTTCTATGATGCATAGGAGCCAAGTGTCCACCATGGAAACAGATATTATCATGCTAGGCTATGACCTCATGCACAACAGAATGGACATGAAAGGTACAAGGGTATTGGTATTTAGGGCTACACATGTACATGTGTGTTTTGGTGAGACACTTTCTTGCAGACAGCCAGGTTCACCTGAGACATAAGTTACAGATGTTAACTGACAAGTGTAAGCAGAGACTTTTATCTGCTTACCCTTCTCATGCCAGAATATTGATGAGATGTTACAATGACAAAAAAAATTGGAGGATGGTAAATAATAAGAGGAGAGTTCAGTGTTTCAGAGCAATCTGAATTGGTTTCTAAACTGGGTCGAAGCAAACAATACATGTTCTAATATAGCTATGTCGATATATAAATCTGGGAACAAAGAATTTAGGTGACGCTAACGTGATGGGGGACTATCTTGGGAAACACAATGATTCTGAAGATTTGGGGGTGAGAAGGGATAATTAGCTAAGCATGACCTCCCAGTGTGACCCTGTGGCCAAAACAGCCAATATGATCCTGGGATGATAAACTCATAGACTTTAAAGTCAGAAGGGACCATTATGATCATCTAGTCTGACCTCCTGCACAATGCAGGCCACAGAATCTCAACACCCGTCCTGTAAAAAAAAAACCTAACCTATATCTGAGTTACTGAAGTCCTCAAATCGTGTTTTAAAGACCTCAAGGTGCAGAGAATCCTCAAGAAAGTGACCCGTGCCCCATGCTGCAGAGGAAGGCAAAAAATCTCCATGACCCCAAATATGGCAACCAGCTAAAGCCTGATCATGTTGGGGATATCAAGGTGAGGGAACGAAGTTATTTTACCTCTGTGTTTGGCACTGGTGCGACTGCTGCTGGAACCCTCTGTCCAGTTCTGGTGTCCGCTTTTAATGATGGAGATTGATACACTCTAGAGTATTCAGAGAAGAATCATGAGAACTAGTAAAAGATTAGAAAACCTGTCTTATAGTGATAGACTCAAAGATCTTAATCTATTTAGTGCAACAAAGATGGTTTGGGGGTAATTTCATAACAGTCTTTAAGTACCAGGACAGGGAACAAATATTTAATAATACGGAGGTGTAACACGATCCAGTGACTGGAACTTGAAGTTAAAGAAATTCTGACTGCAAATAAGGCACATATGTATTACACAGTGAGAGTAATTAACCACTGGAACAATTTACCAAAGGTCTCAGAGGATTCTTCGTCACTGAGAAAGTTTAATTCTAATTTGGATGTTTCTCTAAAAGATCTTTTCTAAGACTAATTTTTGGGAAATTCTGAGGCCTGTGTTATACAGGCAAGAGCACAATAGTCCCTTCTCACCTTCGAATCTACGAACATGTCCCTATGGGGCAGCTGATGGCATTTTGCCTGCAAGTTAGTTCCTGAAATTACTGAAGGCATTTTTTCTATTCAAGATCATGTTGAATTTAGCCTCTTGTGGAGAAATTCTCTTGGAAGTGTTATGCTGGTTGTGTATTTCATGAGCAGGAGGAATCCCGTGAGGCACGGCATGGGTGAATGTTTTAGATGAGAAAAATAATGACTTGAGCCATGAAACCTCTGCACTGTGGAGTAAATGTACAACCCTTGCTATTAATGACTAAGAGGGGTGGTTGGCAAATGGTCCCAGAGCATCCTTTCTTTACCATCTCTGTCCAAGTGGTGCACGTATTCGGTCAGCTACCTGGGGGTTTCTGCACATGGGAGTTGTATTTATCTAGGCCCTCACATTTCCCATCGTTCTGCTCTCATCATGTAATGTGCCTACTTCCCAAAGTGCAAGTTGTTCCTGTGTAGCAGTTCTTGAAGCACCCTGCAGTGAGTGTGGGTGTCACAAGAGAAGCTTCACAGGTGCCTACCTTGGAATTTACCACTCATGAGATTTCTCAGCAGTGAGACACAGTCACTGATGACCCCCGGCCAATGGACCCCCAGTCTGATTGGAGGCACCTCACCCCCTTCAGGGGAAGAATTGTGGGGAGTGTGACCTGGCTCAGAGGTTGGGGGAGCCAGGGATGACTGGGAAGCATGGAGAAGACACTGGTGACCAGTGTGCTGTTGGAATTAGGGCAGTCTGGAATGGGGAAGCAGACTGCAAACAGGGGGTCAGAGTATGACAGGAGATTGAGCCAACTGAGGAGCACAGATCAGGCATTTCACCAGTGGGAAGATGAACTGAAGTTACGTAATTAACATTTAACAACCACCATTGGAAACAAAACTGAGTAAACTTTCTGACATTCATGCTGCAGTTCTGTGGTTTGGCAAGACAAAGAGACTCTGACATTCACCCCCAAAACATACTCCAGGCCAAGAAATGTCCTGCCCTGTCCCCACAAACCCCAGTGCTGCCTGCTCATCCATGTAAACCCTGCTCCTTGTCCCCATAACCGTCAGTGCTCTCCACCTGCCCATGTACCCTTCGCTCCATGCCCGAGAACCTCTAGCGCTGGCTCCTTGTCCATGTAGATTCCCCACCCTCACAGCTTTCAGCCCTGTCACACAACCCCTCAGCCAAGACCAAAACCAAGTGCCAGACCCCACAGTGACACTAGGGAAAAGGGAGAGATCTGCCGCAACAGCCTTTCTGGGGGAAAAAGAAACCGCAGCAGCAGCTCAGCCTGTGCAACGGAGAGAGGAACAGACCTGGCAGAAGGCAGAGAGTACAGGAAGATTAAAAGGAGCCAGTGTGAGCAATAGCTCATCAAAAGGACACAAAGCATTAATGTATTGCAGCCCATTAGAAACCCAGACACCCTTCCTGAGGCTGCTTTTCCATACGAGCAATTGCTGATCTTACTATGAGGCATTAGTGGGAGATGGATGGTCCAGATGTGGGGTGATGTCAGAGACAATCTGCTACTGTGCCACTGTGATCTAGGTGCTGCACGTCTCCATGCCCCCATATACACACACAGACCTGGATGTCCTCTGGTGAGATTTCCAACCCTGCCTGGTTTTCTCTGAGCCAGAAACATGGTTTTATTTTTACTGCCTTTCGGTTCTTCTCATCCTTTCCAGAACCAGAGATGTAGTGGGTACAGAAAGAGCAGACTCCTCTCTCCCCCACAAAAAGAATTGTTCTTCTAATTGTTCTGAACCTCTAAGCCTGTGGGTTTGAGA
This sequence comes from Gopherus evgoodei, assembly GCF_007399415.2. NCBI lineage: Eukaryota > Metazoa > Chordata > Testudines > Testudinidae > Gopherus > Gopherus evgoodei. The sequence goes on from NW_022060089.1 coordinate 472,899, forward strand.
TTTGAGCAACTCTCCTGTCAGTTCTTCTGTCCAAATGAGCTCACCCATCCTTAGAGGCCATGGGATGCCTCCAGTTGAAGTCACTGGAGGATCATGATGGTTGTAAATCTGACCATTTATCTAAGCCCCTGCATGTGAATTTAGGGTCCTCTCAATGGGCCAGAATTTCATCTTTTAACCTGTTTATCTTTCAGCTCTGAGCTGTGGAAATTACAGACACTGGTTCTGCTACAGAAAGCCCTATTCTGTTAAGGTGCTCAAAGAGTCTGAAGTAACCCCCACATCAGGGTTATGTGAAATTCTGAGACCAGATATGAAAGATGTGGATTCCAAAACAGAATGGACCTGATTTTGCTTTAAGGGAAGCCATTGTCAATTTGGAGTGACTGACTGAAGGCAGAATGTGAGAGCAGAATCTGGCCAGAGTGTGACCCATTCTTGCAGTGAACCCTCTGGTAACACCGATACCCACGGCAAAGGCTTTGGCTGAACTTCCTAAAAGGACAGTGAAGTTGCTGAATTGGAAAACTTGAGCGAATCAGAAAAGAACTACAGAAAGCTACTCAAACAGATAGAAGGACAAAGTAAGAGACAAGGAATTGATCTTAAAAAAAATAATTGTCTAAACTATTTCTAACACATTTGTAGTTCCAATTTTACCAAGTAAATCCCTTGGCGTTTCTCATAATACTGAACAGTCCAAGTAGCTGTCCTCGTGAATCCCTGCCCAATGGTTCTTGATTTGAACTCCAAAACAGTTCCTTAGCCCTCACCATTAACTTTAAAGCAGAAACAGGCAACTCACCAAAATCCTGCTCAGAAGAGAGAGGAAATAAACTTTCAGTGACAAGAATGCAGAGCCCTGAGAATCAGTGTATGAATCTCACATCTCTGACACTCAGTGTGCTGGGCAGCGACCTTTATCATTTCCCTGTACAGTCCCTTCAGATGCTCAGATTGGCCAGGACTCCCAAAGAGTTCCCTCAGCTCCATGAGCAGCAGGAGGGTTAAAAAAATAGACCTCAGAGAGCTTCAGCCTGACAGCTTCCCCTAGGAGCGATGAAATAATTTGCTGATGACGGGGACTCAGATTGTCAGGGCAAACTGAAATTCATTGCCACCCTCTAGAGGCCAAAGAACAGGATCTTGAATTGATGCAGGCTGAAGGGCATGGAAAAGGTTTTCTTTTCTCAGGACTCTGACATCAAAGGTGCTTCCCACTAACCATTTGTGAGGTCTAACGAGGATGCATATCTATCAGCTCTGTACTGTTCTAACCACTCATCTGCTCTCTGCACCAATAAGCATCACATTTCAATACTGTGTTGATCTTTCCAAAATGGATTCGGAAATGGGTTTTTCTATCTTACTGTAGAACTGGTACCATGGATTTCTCCACTCACTGTGTAATTCCTTCACTACTCCCAAGGCCAAAATGACCTGGAGTTCATCTCACAAGGTATCCCACATTTTATGGGAGATACAGTGACAAAGTTTGCCTGATGTTTTGCCCTGGGCCATTTGAGTGTGGTGTTATTTGAAATAGGAATGCCTTGCTGGGGCGAGTACATAGTGATAAGAGATCAAACAAGTCCTATTGAACTACCTAAGGGCTTATCTGAGCCACGCAAGTACAAACAGCTGACACCAGACATTAGAGGACTTTCCCTTCACTCTCTCACCTGATTCTTGTCACACACACACAGAAAGCAGAAGACCAGAAGTCCCAAGTGCAGGCAATGTGATGTTTATTCACGTTAATGTCCAGCAAGCACATGTACCAGAAATCTGAGACCGCAGAACCTTGTTTCCCAGTGTCCCTTTTCAGCTCTGATGCCACAGAGCCTCTACCTGTATCCTCCCTTCTCAACCTTGATGCCATAGAGCCTTGTTTCCCAGTGTCCCGACCTCCCCCCTCCTTGGCACGCATAATTATCTTATCTGTTCCATTATACCAACAAATCCATGTGACCAGGAAGAAACAACACACGCAGTGTCTTTGTCCTTTTGTCACATGCATTGGCAAAAGTTATAAGAATATTTAGATATAAGATTATCAAAAATCATACAGTCAAACAAGACCCAGAATTCTGTCGCAGATGAAGATACAGGTCTGAATCTTACATAGTCACTAGCACATCTAACACTCCACTTGATTTTTGTTTCTCTTTTCCTCTGGGACCCTGCTGCCCAGGTGTCCCGGGAAGAGCATAGGGCATAGGGTGGCACATTTCCTGAAAGCACCAGGTATTAAGGTGGAATGTGTTGGTGCTTCATTTGCCGCACTATCCCCTGTGCAGGATGATGTCCTGCACCTTCCCTCATACACACATACTGCAAGTTTTCAAATTAGAGTTCCAGACTTCCCACAGCAATGGGCCTGAGAAGGTCGGGTCTGGGCTATCTGTTACACTACGCTGGAGGGCCTACATCGCTTTATGTGTTACAATTAGCAGTTGTGCTTCATGGATCTGTGCCCTCCTTAAACACCACAGTACACATTGCACAATTAGTATACGTACTAAGAGGTCAATAGCTATAATAATCCACAGTCACACTGAGAGCCCTGACCATTGTAAAATTGTCCATCACCTAGGTCACCACCAGAAGCTCTGCTTCTCCTCTTTGGACAAGGTTAAGATTCTTTTAACACTATTCTGGAGAATAAATTATAAATGTGTCCAATTGTTGGCTGGTCCATCCAGCTGCTCCTGCAGGCTTTGTGTGCTTTTGTTCATGTCATGAGGGCTAGCTCAGTGGTTTGAGCATTGACCTGTTAATCCCAGGGTTGTGAATTCAATCCTTGAGGGGATAATTTGGGGAACTGGGGTAAAAAACTGGGGATTGGTCCTGCTTTGAGCAGGGGGTTGGACTTGATGACCTCCTGAGGTCCCTTCCAACCCTAATATTCTATGAATATTTACATAATAATATAATTCAGGAATCAGCAATCTTTCAGATGTGCTGTGTCAAGGTTTAGCTTGCTGGCAATGCATTTTAACACATTTAGAAGGTCTCTTTCTATAAGTCTATATTATATAACTAAACTATTGTATGTGTAAGCAGAGTCAGGATGAGCTCTACCCTGACATCTGGTGGTGAATTATGGCGATTGTGGAAAAGAATTTCAGAGGCTGATCGTGTTTGCATAGGCACACCCACTCTGCCTAGCATAGCCCACGACAGTCTAAAATGGTTATTTTCACAGCTGTGGGATCCCCAATTTCTTTTTTATTGGGGCAGGAGGAATAAAGTGTTGTCACCCTGATTAAGTAAATGAGGAACTACAAAACTTTTTTATGATAAAGGGTTTCAGTATCAACTAAATAACACTTGCTAGACAAGGGATATGGGTTTCAAAACCCAGTGAATTGAGAGAGGCTGGGGATAGATATCTGTATCTGGTGGGATAGGTGCCTTGTGTGAGCTGGAAGCACCAATTCCACCTATTCCTCTCTCCACTGTAGAATATCAAAGTTGATTTTTAATTCCATTAAGAATCTAGATACAGGTTACTGAGCTGAACTCACCATGGGCCAATGGTTCGCTAGCACTGGGGCTCCCCTACTGTGAGCTGAAATCACTAAAGAGCTGGAATTGCTGAGCTGAGATCACTGTGCTAAGTAATGGGGGAGCGTGAAGCTATACTGTGGAACAGAGCAGCTGGCAGAGCAGAGTGGAGCTGAGCAGTTTGTGGGGACAGATGGAGCGGACCATGGGACAGCTGGTGGAGCAGAGCAGCTGGCAGAGCGAAGCAGTTGTGGGACTGGTGGAGCGGCCCACAGAGTGAGTGGAGCTGAGCAGTTTGCGGGGACGGCTGGAGTGGATCACGGGACGGCTGGTGGAGCAGAGCAGTTGGCGGAGCGGAGCTGAGGGGAGCGGAGCAGTTTGTGAGGAAGGCTGGAGGAGCAGAGTGGAGTGGCTGGTATAGCGGAGCAGTTCGTGGAGAAGGCGGAAGCAGAACCCCACGGGGAGGCAGGGCAGTTGGTCCCGGACCACGTAAGGTGCCCCTTCTAGCCAGGCAGTGGGGGGGACCTCTGCAGATGGACTATCTAACTCTGGGGCTGCACTGACCCGCGACAGAGACTTTTGGACTGTGGGACTTTTGGGACTGTGGGTGATCTTTGGGTTGATGGACTCTAGAGACATTTGGGTTATTGGACTTTGGAGTCTTGGGGTGATTTGGGGGTTGTTGGACTCAAGAGCCCAGGGAGAAGGACACGGCCCAATTTCCTGGGGTGGGTCTTTGCTCATGGTATGATCTATGAACTCTCATTGAGGTGCTTTCCCAATTTAGTGCTTGTTGTTTATCTCATGTAATTAAACCTTTTCTGCTACACCGAGACTCTGTGCTTGCGAGAGGGGAAGTATTGCCTCTTCGAGGCACTCAGGGGTGTGTGTAAGATTTTTCCAGGTCACTGGGTGGGGGCTCGATCTGGTTTTGCATTACGTTGTAGGGAAGGGACCCCTGTGTATTGAACCCGGCCCTGCTGCTATCAATCCGGCCTGGCAGAAGGGTTACAGATGTAAAGTTAACAAGGTTTTCAAAATGTTTAAGAAGCATCATTTAAAATTAAATTAAAATGCTGAACTTACACCGCCAGTCTGCTCAGCTCGCTGCCAGCCTGGGGTTCTGTTCACCTAGACCAGGAGCGGGCTGAGCAGGGCATGTGGCTGGGACCCCAGACTTGGGGGGTGGGGTTCAGGGGTCAGGGCAGAAGGCTGGGGGAGGGGGTTCAGGGATCAGGGCAGAGGGCTGGGGTGTGTAGGGGGTGTAGAGCAGAAGGCTGGGTGTGGAGGAGTCATGGCAGAGGGATGGGGCTGTGGGGGTGCAGGGCAGAGGGCTGGAAATGTGTTGGGGTGGTAGGGAGTGCAGGGCAGAAGGCTGAGTGTGTGGGGGAGTCAGGGCAGAGGGATGGGGCTGTGGGAGTGCAGGGTGGAGGGCTGGATATGTGTTGGGGTGGTAGGGAGTGCAGGGCAGAAGGCTGGGTGTTGGGGAGTCAGGGCAGAGGGATGGGGCTGTGGGGGTGCAGGGCAGAGGGCTGGATATGTGTTGGGGTGGTAGGGAGTGCAGGGCAGAAGGCTGGGTGTGGGGGAGTCAGGGCAGAGGGATGAGGCTGTGGGGTTGCAGGGCGGAGGGCTGGTTATGTGTTGGGGTGGTAGGGAGTGCAGGGCAGAAGGCTGGGTGTGGGGGAGTCAGGGCAGAGGGATGGGGCTGTGGGGGTGCAGGGCAGAGGGCTGGATATGTGTTGGGGTGGTAGGGAGTGCAGGGAAGAAGGCTGGGTGTGGGGGAGTCAGGGCAGAGGGATGGGGCTGTGGGGGTGCAGGGCGGAGGGCTGGATATGTGTTGGGGTGGTAGGGAGTGCAAGGCAGAAGGTTGGGTGTGGGGGAGTCAGGGCAGAGGGATGGGGCTTTGGGGGTGCAGGGCAGAGGGCTGGATATGTGTTGGGGTGGTAGGGAGTGCAGGGCAGAAGGCTGGGTGTGGGGGAGTCAGGGCAGAGGGATGGGGCTGTGGGGGTGCAGGGCGGAGGGCTGGATATGTGTTGGGGTGGTAGGGAGTGCAGGGCAGAAGGCTGCGTGTGGGGGAGTCAGGGCAGAGGGATGGGTCTGTGGGGGTGCAGGGTGGAGGGCTGGATATGTGTTGGAGTGGTAGGGAGTGCAGGGCAGAAGGCTGGGTGTGGGGGAGTCAGGGCAGAGGGATGGGGCTGTGGGAGTGCAGGGCGGAGGGCTGGATATGTGTTGGGGTGGTAGGGAGTGCAGGGCAGAAGGCTGCGTGTGGGGGAGTCAGGGCAGAGGGATAGGGCTGTGGGGGTGCAGGGCGGAGGGCTGGATATGTGTTGGGGTGGTAGGGAGTGCAGGGCAGAAGGCTGGGTGTGGGGGAGTCAGGGCAGAGGGATAGGGCTGTGGGGGTGCAGGGCAGAGGGCTGGATATGTGTTGGGGTGGTAGGGAGTGCAGGGCAGAAGGCTGGGTGTGGGGGGGAGTCAGGGCAGAGGGATGGGGCTGTGGGGGTGCAGGGCGGAGGGCTGGATATGTGTTGGGGTGGTAGGGAGTGCAGGGCAGAAGGCTGGGTGTGGGGGGGAGTCAGGGCAGAGGGATGGGGCTGTGGGGGTGCAGGGCAGAGGTCTGGATATGTGTTGGGGTGGTAGGGAGTGCAGGGCAGAAGGCTGGGTGTGTGGGGGAGTCAGGGCAGAGGGATGGGGCTGTGGGGGTGCAGGGCAGAGGTCTGGATATGTGTTGGGGTGGTAGGGAGTACAGGGCAGAAGGCTGGGTGTGGGGGGAGTCAGGGCAGAGGGATGGGGCTGTGGGGGTGCAGGGCAGAGGTCTGGATATGTGTTGGGGTGGTAGGGAGTGCAGGGCAGAAGGCTGGGTGCGGGAGGGAGTCAGGGCAGAGGGATGGGGCTGTGGGGGTGCAGGGCAGAGCGCTGGATATGTGTTGGGGTGGTAGGGAGTGCATGGCAGAAGGCTGGGTGTGGGGGAGTCATGGCAGAGGGATGGGGCTGTGGGGGGTGCAGGGCGGAGGGCTGGATATGTGTTGGGGTGGTAGGGAGTGCAGGGCAGAAGGCTGGGTGTGGGGGAGTCAGGGCAGAGGGATGGGTCTGTGGGGGTGCAGGGCAGAGGGCTGGATATGTGTTGGGGTGGTAGGGAGTGCAGGTCAGAAGGCTGGGTGTGGGGGAGTCAGGGCAGAGGGATGGGGCTGTGGGGGTGCAGGGCGGAGGGCTGGATATGTGTTGGGGTGGTAGGGAGTGCAGGGCAGAAGGCTGGGTGTGGGGGAGTCAGGGCAGAGGGATGGGGCTGTGGGGGTGCAGGGCGGAGGGCTGGATATGTGTTGGGGTGGTAGGGAGTGCAGGGCAGAAGGCTGCGTGTGGGGGAGTCAGGGCAGAGGGATGGGTCTGTGGGGGTGCAGGGTGGAGGGCTGGATATGTGTTGGAGTGGTAGGGAGTGCAGGGCAGAAGGCTGGGTGTGGGGGAGTCAGGGCAGAGGGATGGGGCTGTGGGAGTGCAGGGCGGAGGGCTGGATATGTGTTGGGGTGGTAGGGAGTGCAGGGCAGAAGGCTGCGTGTGGGGGAGTCAGGGCAGAGGGATAGGGCTGTGGGGGTGCAGGGCGGAGGGCTGGATATGTGTTGGGGTCGTAGGGAGTGCAGGGCAGAAGGCTGCGTGTGGGGGAGTCAGGGCAGAGGGATGGGTCTGTGGGGGTGCAGGGTGGAGGGCTGGATATGTGTTGGAGTGGTAGGGAGTGCAGGGCAGAAGGCTGGGTGTGGGGGAGTCAGGGCAGAGGGATGGGGCTGTGGGAGTGCAGGGCGGAGGGCTGGATATGTGTTGGGGTGGTAGGGAGTGCAGGGCAGAAGGCTGCGTGTGGGGGAGTCAGGGCAGAGGGATAGGGCTGTGGGGGTGCAGGGCGGAGGGCTGGATATGTGTTGGGGTGGTAGGGAGTGCAGGGCAGAAGGCTGGGTGTGGGGGAGTCAGGGCAGAGGGATAGGGCTGTGGGGGTGCAGGGCAGAGGGCTGGATATGTGTTGGGGTGGTAGGGAGTGCAGGGCAGAAGGCTGGGTGTGGGGGGGAGTCAGGGCAGAGGGATGGGGCTGTGGGGGGTGCAGGGCGGAGGGCTGGATATGTGTTGGGGTGGTAGGGAGTGCAGGGCAGAAGGCTGCGTGTGGGGGAGTCAGGGCAGAGGGATGGGTCTGTGGGGGTGCAGGGTGGAGGGCTGGATATGTGTTGGAGTGGTAGGGAGTGCAG